>NW_026948690.1:7910000-8197500 GCF_035770615.1 Melospiza melodia melodia
CAACTTGGAGGCCCTTCCCAGACCCTGCTCCAGCTGCCAGACATCTTTCCTGCCCTGGGCAAACCAACCCAGGCCACAGTGACCTGGATAATCCCCATCCTTGATGTCCTGGTCACACAGCCTTGGCCCCTTGTCCCATGTCAGGCTCTGGGCTGGATCCTGTGGAACATCCTTTGGTGGAGGCTGTGGCTCCAGGATGGCCGGGGGGATCCCAGGGAACAGGGACCCTGCTGGGCATGGACAGCATTCGACTTGTTGGGAGAAACTGTGAGGGGGAGCTGGGGCAGAGTGACCAACCCCGTGACCTGACACAGCCCTGCTGGGATGTCACACAGCCCCTCGGGGATGTCACAGCTTGCACTGTGATGTCATAGTCTGCTCTCTAATGTCACACAGCTGGTGTCTGATGTCACAGCCAACTCTGTGATGTCCTAGTTGCTCTGTGATGTCAGACTGCTGCCCTGTGCTGTCACAGCTTGCTCTGTGATGTCATAAATGCAATCTATGATGCTGTAGCTTCTCCATGACCTCCCATTCTGCACTCTGTGATATCATAGCCCACTCTATGACTTCATGTTACCAGATGATCAATTTTCTCCACCAGGTGAACTGACACCTGGAGCTTGTTCTCCACAACCCCAGGCCTCTGGAAACCACACAATGCCCATTGTGTGAGAAGGGGGAACTGGATGTCCACCAGCCTCAGTGTCCTCCCAGCTCAGCCAGACCCACTGGAACACTGGGGTCCACGACCACCAGAGAGACCCCCAGAAGAGAAGAAGAACACATGGGTATAGGGGATGGTAAATATGTTAATGATTTGGGGGAAATGATTATCATATGTATGTTTGGTCCAGGAAAATCAATGAATGTGTGTGCAAAATAGAGAAAATAAAGGGAAACTTTCCTGCACTCAGCCTGCATGGCTTTGGGAGGAGCCATTCCCCATGCATCCAGCTGAATAAAGAATGATTCTTAATGCTACACTGGTGTGAAGGAGTTTTCTGTTTTACTGAATTTTTGGTAACACTCCACTGCCAAGGAAAGCTCTGTCTGCTGCTGTTCACAAACAGAGAAGGGCTGCTGGCAGATGTTGGGCTCAGAGGTTGCCTGGGGCACAGTGACCATGAAATAATCAAGTTTTAAATGTTCAGTGAAAGAAGGAGGGGCAGCAACAAAACTTCTACACTGGAAGTAGGAAGGGCATACTTTGGCCTATTTAGGATGCAGATTTGGGGAGTACTGAATCAGGCATTGATTCTTTTTAAGGAAAACATCCTTTAAAAACAAAGGGGTCCAGGAAGGATGGACACATTTCAAGGAAGTAATCTTAAGGGGGAAGGAGCAGCCTGTCCTAGTGTGGCAAAAGATGAGCTAGTGAGGTAAATGGCTGGCCTGGCTGGCCGTGGAGATTTTGTAGGAACTCAAGGGTAACAAGAGGTGCATCAACTTTGGACAGAAGGTCAAGCAGCTTAGGAAATGTTTAAGGATGTTGTGAAGTCGTGCAGAGAAAAAGTCAAGAGGTGAAAGCTCAATTAGAGTTTAACCTGACCACTTCTGTGAAAAAAAAATAGACAATGTTTCCACAATTAAATTAATAGCAAATAATGGGATAAGGAGAACCTCTACTCTTTATTGGATGCTAAAGATAAGGAGAAGGCAGAGCTACTTAACTAAAGATAAGGAGAAGGCAGAGCTACTTAACATCTTGTTTCTCTCAATTTTCGATATTAGGACAGGCTGTCCTTTGGACAAGTGCTCTGCTGAGCTGGTAGATGGGCACAGGGAGCAGAACAGCCCCCTGTAATCCAGGAGGAAACAGTTGGTGACCTGCTGAGCCACTCAGATGCTCACAGGTGTGTGGGATCAGATGGGATCCATCCCAGGGAGATGAGGGAGCTGTGGATGAGCTCCCCAAGCTGCTCTCAATCATTCACCATCAGTGCTGGCTCAGCAGGGAGGTCCCAGAGGACTGGAGGTGCCAGTGTGAGCCCATTGCCAAGAAGGGCTGGAAGGAGGAGCTGGGGAACTCCAGGCCTGTCAGCCTGACCTGGGTGCTCGGCAAGGTTATGGAACAGATCACCTTGAGTGCAATCACAGGGCACTCACAGGATGGCCGAGGGGTCAGAGCCAGCCAGCATGGATTCCAATGTCTGCATGGAATGGTCTGGATGAGGGGATTGTGATCAACATCAGCAAATCTGCAGATGACACCAAACTGAGTGTGAGTTTGGATCTGATGGAGGATGGAGGTAGGAGGGCTCTGCACAGGGCCCTGGACAGGCTGGATCCAGGTGTGGTTGAACAAGGATGTGTGATCCAACAAGGTCAGGTTTAACAAGTCCAAGTGCCGGGTCCTGCACTTTGGCCACAACAATCCCTGCAGTGCTACAGGCTGGTGACAGAGTGGCTGGACAGCAGCCAGGCAGAAAGGGACCTGCAGCGACTGATGGACAGCAGGCTGGACATGAGCCAGCAGTGTGCCCAGGTGGCCAAGAAGGCCAATGGCTCCTGGCCTGGATTAGGAATGGCGTGGCTAGCAGGAGCAGGGCAGTGATTCTTCCCCTGTGCTGGGCACTGGTTGGGCAGCACCTCGAGTGCTATGTCTAGTTCTGCGTCCCCTGGGGTGGGGAATTAGAAGAAATTTGTATATGGAAGAGTAAAGAAAGCAAAGGTGAAGCAAAGGAAATGCTCAGGGCAGTATGGGGGTGGCTGCCAGGCAGCCCTGGCTCTGAGCAACAATGTCTGCAGTGGCACAGGAAACTCCCGGATGATGGGAACAAACTTTCTGGCTTACTGCAGAGGCCAGGACAAAGCTGAGCGGTTTCCCTGGTGTCCCCCAGCCCTTGCTGGCCCCAGGGGCCGATGTCATTTGTGCTCCCTCAGGTTCATGTCCCCACAGCAACAGCATAGGGGTGCTCCCCCTGCTGTGTGCAATGCAAACAGGGGCTGCTGAGCCAGTGCTGCAGTGTCTGTCCCTGTAAGGATGGGGCACCTTTGTGAGCTGGGGGAGAGGCCAGGGCTGCAGAGGGGGGATGTTGTTGGCAGCTCCATGAGGACGCTCTGGGACGCTGCCCTGGGCTGTCCAGCACACTGGGGATGGATCAGCCCCTGCTCTGCTGCTCCTTCCCATCTGCCCCTGGGCCCTTGCAGAGCCCCAGCCATGCTGTTTGCCCCCAGCCTGCCTTTGGCCAGCCTGGGGCTGCTCACGGAGGTTTCTGTGCTGAGCATTGGCCTAGGTGTGTTCTAGAGAGAGCCTGGGCAAGGAGCCTGGAGCCCCCAGGCCCTGGGCTGAGGCGTCAGCGCTGCCCAGCAGTGCCCATGGCCTGTCCCTGCTGCAGCCCCAGCACTGCCACCCCCAGGGCTGTGCCCAGCCCCGAGAGCACTCAGGCCCTGCAGCAACACCAGGGCCACCAGGGCAGCGGGGCAGGGCCACGGCAGCAGCACTGGCAACACCAAGTGCTGCTGCTGCTGGGCACAGCTGCTGGGCCAGCCCTGATCTGCCCCCAGCTCTGCACACAGACATTGCTGCTGCAGCTCCAGAGAAGGCAACAAAAGGGCATCTCTGCAGAAAACTCTGCTCGCAGATCCTTTACTTCATTTAAAGGCACTGAGAGCACAGCCCCTCATTGACAGAGTCTGTGGTCACAGGGAGGGTGCAAAGAAACAAAAGGAGAAATGGCACAAAAAATGACGTTTATTTGTGGACAATACTTAAAAAGTAAAACTAAAAAAAATAACCCTCAAAATGATACCACGAAGAACTATCAAAGATAAATTGTATTACACATGGTTTAAAAAAATTTGTTAGCAGTTTAATGTTCCTGAAACCATCCAGTTATCAGTCTCCAAACTGCAGCTTTGAGCTCCTGGTTCCTCAGGCTGTAGATGAGAGGGTTCAGGGCTGGAGGCACCACCGAGTACAGAAATGACAGGGCCACATCCAGGGATGGCGACGAGACGGATGAGGACTTTAGGTTGACAAATATGCCAGTGCTGATGAACAGGGAGAGCACAGCCAGGTGAGGGAGGCAGGTGGAAAAGGCTTTGTGCCGTCCCTGCTCAGAGGGGATCCTCAGCACTGCCCTGAAGATCTGCACATAGGAGAAAACAATGAACACAAAACAGCCAAATACCAAACAGGAACTTAGAGCAATGAGCCCAAGTTCCCTGAGATAGGATTTGGAGCAGGAGAGCTTGAGGATATGTGGGATTTCACAGAAGAACTGGCCCAGGGCATTGCCGTGGCACAGAGGCAGGGAAAATGTATTGGCCATGAGTAGCAGAGCATTGAGAAAGGCACTGGCCCAGGCAGCTGCTGCCATGTGGGCACAAGCTCTGCTGCCCAGGAGGGTCCCGTAGTGCAGGGGTTTGCAGATGGACACGTAGCGGTCGTAGCACATGACGGTCAGCAGATAAAACTCTGCTCCAATGAAGAACACAAAGAAAAAGAGCTGTGCAGCACATCCAGTGTAGGAGATGTCCCTGGTGTCCCAGAGGGAATTGTGCATGGCTTTGGGGACAGTGGTGCAGATGGAGCCCAGGTCAGTGAGGGCCAGGTTGAGCAGGAAGAAGAACATGGGCGTGTGCAGGGGGTGGCTGCAGGCTACGGCGCTGATGATGAGGCCGTTGCCCAGGAGGGCAGCCAGGGAGATGCCCAGCAAGAGGCAGAAGTGCAGGAGCTGCAGCTGCCGCGTGTCTGCCAATGCCAGCAGGAGGAAGTGGGTGATGGAGCTGCTGTTGGACATTTTCTGTGTCTTTGCATGGGGATCTGTAAAAAAAGTACTCATAGAATACTTGGGTTTGTAGAGGACTTGAAATATCCCAGCACAGCGTGGGGGCACTTTCCCCCCTCTGCCTGCCCAGGGCTCTGCTGCGTTGAGCTGTCCCTGCCAGCAGCTGCTTCCCTGTGCCCAGGGCTGCGCCCTGCCAGTGCTGCCAGAGCCCAGCCGAGCCCTTGCGGCTCATCCGTGCCCTGCAGAACCCTCCCAGCTCAGGCACTTCCTAGGGACAGCTCTGCTCTGCAGGCTCAGATGGCAACATCACATCAACCCTGAGGAGGCTGGAAAAGTGACACTGCTGCTGCCTCTAAGGGCTCCTGTGATTATTTCTGCATTGCCTGGTTTATTAAGATCTGAGTGAAAATATTTTGATTTTTCTCCGCATGAAATGAGAGATGAATACCTATGGGCAATTTCCTATAATGGCCACCCAGAGTAGTAGAATATAAAAGCAGGATTTTCCCTTTTATGCAGCCCCTGCCTTGCTCTGCTCCCTGTATAATCTACGTGGAAATGTTATGGAGTTAAATGTCAGGCTGGGAGCAGTCCTGAACAATGCATCAACCTCACCACACAAGGAGAACACTTCCAAGCTGCACCAGCTGTCTCCTTCCACCTAGATCTTGTCCCCCAGTGCTGGGAGCCGCTGCCAGGGCTTACTGAGAACTGTCCCTGGCAGGCAGCAGAGTCCCTGCCCCAGCACCACACCCTGGGCTGCAGGACCCTGCTCTGCACGACAGCCCTGGCCACCCCTGGCTGCTCTGCACAAGAGACAATCAGAGAATGTACTCACAGGTCTGTAGGCATTGGGATGTTCCAGCTTTAGGAGATGGCTCCAGGAGCTGCAGCTGCATTGTCCTGCAGCCAGAGGTTCCTGTGCCAAGGACTGGCAGTGATTCTGCCCCAGGCACTTCTCAGCACCTTCCCAGCCCTGACTGATTGAAGCTCTCTGTGCCTCTGTGCTGTGCCCAGGTGGCTGCAGGAAGTGTCCCAGCCCTGCTGGGCTGGCAGGAGAGCTGCTCATAAGAGAAATGTGCTTTTGAAGCTCTTCTTGGTTACCAGGAGCTGCCTCTGTGCCAGGAGCCCAGCCCAGCTCAGCAGCACAGACACAGCACAAGGACTTGAATGAGCCTCTGGGGCTTTGTGCTCAGGCCCTGAACATCAGTCCCTGAGAGGGAGCTGAAGAAACTTCTCCAGAACTCCAAGTCAGAATCAAACTCCAAAGTTTCTTGGACTTTTAATGGGTCCCACTGAGGAACACAAATGAGAAAGTGTCCCCAAGCAGGGCAGAGGACTGCAGGCAGTGATGGCAGGGGAGGACAAAGAGAAGCCAAGTCTTGGTGCCCTGGGGCACAGCAGGGTCTGTGCCAATAAGGGCTGGGAGGAGACACCTTGTCCTGAGGCCCTGGGGTCTCCTGGCACAGCCCCAGCCAGGCTGGGCACTGTCAGCCCCTTGTCCTGCCCTCAGCATACCCCCCCAGCCCACATCCCAGTGGCCTCAAGGATCTGCTGGAAGGAGTCCCTGGGGAGCTTTGCTCAGGAATGGCCCTGGGGGCTCCCGAATGATCCCTGAAGGGACTGCAGGTTTTTCAAAGAACTTTAGGTTTGGCTTTTGCCTTGGAGTCTCTGAGAGGTTTGTGCAATCATGGCCTCCAATTATCTGTGGTAATTATTCCCTGAAGAGGCTTTCTAAGTAACAACACTCAGTGGGGCTCATTAATACTACAGTTATTTTAAGGTACTTGGTTTTTCCCTTTTGATACACACTGTGTGAGAGGTTTTGCAATCATGGCCCCAGTTATCTGCTTTAATGAGTCCCTGGAGAGCTTTGTACTGACACTCAGTGGGACTCATTAATGTCTTGAGATACTCAAGATTTTTAATGTACTTTATGGATTTAAGAATACTTTTAGGTATGTTAATGTGTTTCCTTCCCAAACTGAGTCTCTGAGAGGTTTTTGTGCCATCCTGACCTCCAGTTCTCTCCTCCAAGGAGTCCATGAGGAGCCTGTGTTGGGTATCTTCCCTCTTTCTGTTTTACTACCAAGATGGAACTGAAAGAATTTTGTAAGGCTTTCTAAAATCATCCAAACAAACATGAGACAATTAACAATACAACAACAGCTAAGAAAATAAATGTCCTGTTTTAGATGGACATCATCCAACCCTTTAGTACCTTGGATTGGAAGAGCCCATTGACCCAGTCTTTGTTTTCCACTTGAAGCTTTCTGAACCCTTCATTCAGTACCTTAATGCTCTTGTGGATGGACTCGCTTTGGCTGGAAAGTTTCTTACAACACAGCTCTCGGAGTCTACACAGTCATGCCCATGTGCGCAGAGTATAAACTCTATCACTGTTCTGCGAGATGGCAGGTCTGATGGTCTCTATTTCTGAGAGCAGGCCACTCAGTGTGAGGGAGGTAGCATTGGTTTGCTTACTTAACAGGCATCCAAGGTGTTCTAATTGTCCTAAAGCTTTAGCTGCAGCCACCCAAGGTAGTCCAAATTGGCGGTGCTACCATCTGATATCTGGATTAAAGCTTGCAAAACCATCTCTTTGATATCATCCAATAGTTCTCTGAGGATACCTGCTGCTTGATCATCTGGTAGGCTGTGTTGTCCTTCTCCAGCTAAATGGTTGATTGTCAATTCTGCCCTTGCCTCATTATTAGCATAGTCTGCTACTAATCGATTTAGTAAACACTTCCATCCCCCTTCCCACAGGGTGTATTCTGTATGTGACAACAACATGGTCATAATATATTTTAAATCATAGGGGTTTAAGACATGCTGTAAACATGGGCCTCATTAAGTCATTAAAACAAGATTAGTCCTTCCCATGGTCTTTAGCTGCCCTGCACAGATCCTTGATTTCCCCGTAAATCAATGGCTGATACCTGGGATTCTGCCCCCTTCTTTCATAACATACGGGGGCAAAGGGAGTTTTGAGACTATTGGCCAGTCTCCTTCCTTAACTGCTTCTTGCTGGATTCTTTCCTAGGGGTCTTCTGGGGTTGAGGGGAAAGGTGGCTCTGGGGAATCTAAACTGTCTTCTGGAGAGGAAGAATAACTTGGAGCAGAAACTTTTGGATTAGAAATAGTGTGACAGTTGGGCTTCGTATCTTTGACCATGGGGTTATATTGTTGCTGGACGGTGAGGCAAGGGGCACTGCCATTTTTTCAGGTATTCCAGGCCTTGATTTAGGATGGCGGACTTCTGGGGTGGAGTTCTGGAGGCATGTCCCAGGGTGAAGATGGAATGATTGACAGTGGGGGAATGACCCGCAGTAGTGGAGGTGGAGTCTGGAGATTTGT
This sequence comes from Melospiza melodia melodia, assembly GCF_035770615.1. Taxonomy (NCBI): domain Eukaryota; kingdom Metazoa; phylum Chordata; class Aves; order Passeriformes; family Passerellidae; genus Melospiza; species Melospiza melodia. Next base: position 7,918,097 of record NW_026948690.1, read on the forward strand.
TCAGGGCGGAAGAGAAGGTTGTGGTAGCAGGAAGTGGAGGAGCCAAGATGGAGGGAGAATGGTCGGGCTCCCAAGTCACATTCAGGCTCCTTCCATCTTGACTCTCCAGGGCATGAGGCTCCAAGACTGCCATCTTGGACCATCATAAAAGATCTGAGAAGGGCAGGTTTGAGGGGAGGTCCCACTTTAGGAGTGACCAACGGATTGAGTTTTCAACATGTTTCTTGCTGGTAAAGGGTCTCAAATTTGGTGTGGAAAATGGGGAGCATGTGGGGTGCAATGGGGTCCTTCTTGATTGAAAGATTGTACAGTTAAACTCCCACTGAGTCCCAAAATTCAGTGGTATGGATTTCGTCAGCAGAGGCCGCCGGAAAACTTTTAAACATCCACCTCATGATTGATTTTACTTCATTCTTTGAAAATATGATGTCATGATCAGTGAGAATAAAAGGATCCATATATGCTCCTTTCTACTTTGGACATCTGGCTTCCCATTTTTCCTTTTCTTTCCCTTATGGGGAAGAGCCACCAGAACACCCCAAATCAATAATGGGATGTGGGTGCATCTTGTAAAAACAAAGTGGCAAAATGGGCAATAAATGTCTTGCATTTCCCCAAACCCACCTGCAATCCTATGCAAGTGAAACCATCATTGTCCCTGCTGATCCTGGTCTAGGTCCCTTGAAGAAACGATGAATCCGCCCGGCCAAGCACAATCCAAAATCCCGGGAAGCACTGGCCTATCCATCAGCTAACCCCAGCTGACATGACTGACACAGGGAGCCCTGAATGTCATGGTCCCTGTTCGGATTCCAATTGTCACAATGAAGGTGGCTGCAACAAATCTCTCTGGTTCTCCTGACTTCAGGGCAAGGGTGGCAAAAAGGAAAAGGAGCAGGATCAATGGAGTTGTTTAAAAGGAACTTTATTAACAGGGTGAAAAACAATAAAAATAGAGAACTTGAGAACAGTATGAGAGGCAGGATCCAAAGATCCAAGACTAAGAGGAAGCAAAAACATGTACGCTTGGAGGTATAACAGTCAAGAACAATAACTCTATAAGGGAAACAAGTAACCAATAGGGGAATAGAATTTGGACAACTTAGCATAACAACACTAAAGGCTTATGGGGGAACTCTCAAGCTCACCTTAAGTTAAACAAATGATTCCTAGGGCTTGAAACTCACCCAATTCTTTTGGGGTAAAATCTGGCTGACTCTGAGTTACAGCTGGCCTAACTACCGTACCGCTTGTTTGCACTGGCTCCTTGTGACCATGCAGCCCAGCAGAGCCACAATGATGTCCTTGGCTCCATGAGGCTCCACAGTGTCACATTGGTCCCTTGTATCCATAGTGCTCTGTGGTGCCACAATGGCCCCTTCATTTCACAAGGCTCCCAAAAGTCACATTGGTCTCCATAGGAAGGAAACCACGGAGGAAACCTCCATGTTTCAGGAGCTGATGAATGGCAGCCACCAGAGGCCAAGGCAAGCCTGACCTTCCTGTCTTGGCAGGTTTGCTTGCAGCAACCCTTGGATATTTGAAATTATTAATGCGGAGTCTAATTTAAAACATTTGTGCCTGGAGAAGAGTTTTTTTTTTTTTTTTTTTTTCACAAAAAGAAAAGCACAGATTCCTTTCAAGTGTTTGGAAAACAGGTGAATGCTGCCCCTCAGGAGTGAAAGACAAGCCAGACTAATCTGTCCTGCAGCTTTCGTCTGGGAGCAATCCTTGGATAGACAAACATTGGGAGGTGGAATCCTGATTTTGGCCATAGATGCCTGGAAAAAATGGAGAGTTCTTTTCCAGAAAAAGAAAAGCCCAAAACCCCGGTGTTTCATTGGCAGATGGGAGTGACCTTCCACATTCCAAGGTCAAACAGACCAGTCAGATGACCCCTGGGAGGCCAAGGCTGCCACATGTATTTCATGTTCTCTTGTTTCCACAGGGCCCTGCAGTGTCACAATGGTTCTCTTGCTTCCATGATGCTCTCTGGTGTCATAATGGCCTCTTGGTTACACAAGTCCTTAAGGATCTTAATGGTCTCCATGGTTCCACAAGGCCCATAGTGTCATAATGGCCTATTGGTTCCATGAAGCCTTGCTGTGTCCAATGGCCCCTTGGTTCCATTGGAGCCCAGTAGTGCAACAATGATCCCCTTGTTTCCACAAGTTCCCATAGTGTCACAATCGCCCCCTTGCTTCCATGAGGCCCTGCAGGGTCACAATGGCCTTTTGGTTCCGTGGGGCCTCACAGTGTCACAATGGTCTCCATGATTCCATGGGGCCTTGCAATGCCACAATGGTCTCCATGGATCCATGGTGCCTCACAGGATCACAACGGCCCTTTGGCTCCATGAGGTCCTGAAATGCGGCACTGCCCTCTTGGTTCCACAAAGCCCTGCTGCTTCACACTGGCCCCTTGGGACCATGCGGCCCAACAGACCCACAAAGATGTCCTTGGTTCCACAAGGCCCCACAGTTTCACAGTGGCCCCTTGGATCCATGGTACCCTGCAGTGTCACAATGTTTCCCTGGTTCCACAAGTTCCTACAGTGTAACAGGTTCCACAAGGCCCTTCAGTATCACTATGGCCCATTGGTTCCACAATGCTCCGCAGTGTCACAATGGTCTCCATAGGAAGGAAACAAGCGAGCCCCAGTGGTGCAGGGGCAGATGAGAGGCAGCCACCAGAGGCCAAGTCAAGCCAGACTTGACTGCATGGGCAGATTTTGTCTGGGAGTAACCCTTGGATATAGAGAATTTTAGGCGCAGAATCCCAATTTTGGCCATGGGTGCCTGGACAAGAAAGACAGTTCTTTTCCATAGGAATAAAAGTACAGAGCCCCAGTGCTTCACAGTCAGATGGGAAGTGGATCTTGACACGTCAAATTCAGTGGGCCCTGATAGCCCCTAGGAGGCCAAACCAGACAGACCTGTTCCATGTTCCTTTGATTTCATGGATCCCCACATTGTCACAATGGTCTCGATTCCATGAAGTCTTGCAATGTCACAATGGCTTCTTGGTTTCATGAGTCCCAACAGAGCCACAGGAGTCTCTTGGCTCCATGCCGCCCCACTGTGTTACAAGGGCTCCATGATTATATGGACATCACAGGTCGATCACTGACCCTTGCTTCCATAGGGCCTCTGAGTTGCAAAATGGTCTCCTTGATTCCATGATTCCCGGATTCCACAGTCTCACCATAGTTTCTTTGGATCTCCATTGTCACAATGACCCATGGTTCCATGAGGTTCTGTAGTGCCACCGTGGTCGCTGTCAGAGGCTGGATGAGATCGATGTCCCGAGACACCTTGGGATGCTTGTAATGCCCGTGTGGGGCCAGGGCTGGGTCAGGCCTTGGTTTGTGGTGGGACAGAGCCCTGCCCCAGCCCTGGCCTGGCAGAGCTGTCAATCACACAGTAGGGGCTGTGCTAACCCAGCTGTGATTGGCCCAGCTGTCAATCAATCACACACTAGAAGCTGGTGCTACCCTGACTCTGATTGGGTAAACAACTAGCAGTCCTACCCCAGTAATGGGCCCATGAAGGCCCAGGGGGTTAAAACCAGGAGCACGAGGCCAGCCCAATGAGACAGAGTAAAAATCCGTTTTGAATTAGGTGAAGTGTCTAGGAGAGGTAAAAAGTCTTTAAGGCCAAAGCTGAAGGGAAAAACTGCAGGACAGAGATAGTGACGAGACAGAGAAATATAACCAGAAATGGCCACAAGGTCGATCTGCCCTGACCTAGAAATTCTTTTGATAAAGAGGAACTGGCAATAAATGTCACACGGAATGAATCTGTATGAACCTATTGTGAAACTGTATGCATATGTATTTGGAAGGGGAGATAAAAGGAAATCTGAAGTTCTCAGAGGTACACATGCCTTTTTTTAGGAGAGCAATCTCCGCATGCGTCCAGCGCTGTAAGAAACATACCAAGCTTTACAACTTTTACACAAAGTTGTGATGTTTCTTCTTTTCTCTGCAAAACATTATGGCGAGCCAGCCAGGAAGTTCTCTGTCCCCGCAGGGGCAGGGAGGATAGATGGACCTCCAAGGCACGCCCTAGGATTTTTTTTCCTGGTGGGTGTCCACTTGTCTCAACTTGCCTCCTGTGAGGACAGACAAGGACCTGCTGGCTGCAGAGGAAGTTATGGTATGTACTGAGGGGCCCCTGGGGGAAAAGAGACCTAGGGAGTAAATCACTCAGAGATGTCTGTGTCCAGCTGATGGAGCAGCTGGAGTAGAGATGGGGGTTCATTGTTCTGACAGGGCAGACCGCTAGTGACCCTAGGGGTGGGTCGAATGAATCTCTATGTGTGTGTGTATGTATAGTGTCAGGACACTGTATGGGGGTTCATTGTCTGATAGAGCAGCTGCTAGCGACCCTGGGGGTGGGTCGAGTGAATCTCTCTGTGCTTGTGTGTGTCAAACACCGTGTCGCTGTATGGTTAATTCATTGTATGGTCAGTGCACTGTTTGTAATCGTGCAAGTGTATAAGTGTATGGTGTATAAAAGAGAGTAGATCTACAGTGCCCTACAGTGTGTGGGGGTGAGTACTTCCCGTGTTTGAAGCAGCTGAGTTAGGCCTGAGGTGCCGGCTGCAGCAGGCTGTAGGGGCAGGGAGAGAAGTGCCCTGCGGAGAAACGAGTGGAGGAATGTCAGTGATGGTATTTATTGTGTTTACATGTAGTGATTTGTGTAAATTTGGTACATTTTAAATGAGAGTATGAGCTCAGAGAGTTCCTTTGCCCTGGATGTTTGGACTTGATCTCTGGACTGTGTGCTGTTATTTTGATTGTGTCCAGGAAAAACTGATGAGAGTAAATGCTGAATTATGGTATGCCGTGTTGTGTTGAGAAAAGTGGGCACTTTGAGAGATATGCCCTTTCCCAGTGATTTTGTGTGGTGACTTTCTTCCACTGCATTGTGGTAATTTGATTCTCAGATTGTATAGTCGTGTTTGTGGAGATTTTAAGATTTTGTTTGCAACAAGAGTAACATTTTACACAGAAGAACTATGGTATGGTGATTTATGCTTAACTATGATAAAGCGAATTAAAGGAATTCCAAGAATTCTCCCCCCCTCAGCAATTCAAGCCTTGGCTCTAGTGAATTTGAGATAAAGGGGGGGGTATGTGTGTCTGTGTCTGTGGGCATATCAGAGTTCCGGCTGTGACATGCACAGCCTTTCTGCAAGGCAGTAAAACAAGTGTAAGTAGACACAGTCCTTAATTAGATTGTGCAAGAAGAGAACTAGAAAAGATTGATATTTTGGAAAACAGAGTTTAGATAGAAGAGATGAATGAGTTTATGAGACTTCAGCTGGTACTATAGTAAGTCTGGACTGGGAACGGCCTGCGGTAGGGATTTAGAGTTCTCTGTAATAAACGGAATAGCCTGCCTTTGCGGGCAATTCTGGGGAGCCTTTGGTGCATCAAGAGGCTGGCAGGCTGCTTGGGTATTACTGCAGTGCGGTGTTTGTGAGAAACGCTAGTATTGCTGTTCTAATGAGCATCAGGGAACATGCCCCGAGTGTAAATTAAAGGTTTCTGATCAAGCTGATTCAGAACCTAAGATCTTAAGGCTCGTGTGTGGGAAATCACATCTGATACCTGCCACCTGGATCTGTGTGGGGGTGTGGGAGGAAGACTGAGAAACTACTGTGAAGCTTTGTAAAGAGAAGTTTGGGGGGAAGCGAGACAGGGCAAGGAAAAAGAGATAATGAGAACTGACCAGAGCAAAGAGGTTCCTAAATTAGCCCCTTTTAAGAGGGGCTCACTGGGAGAAGGCTGCCAGTAAGAGCAGCTCAGAAAATAAAAAGATTTATAATATTTCATTGCAGTTAAAACTGTTTTAAAATAGGAAGGTAAATGGGATGGGGTTTTGTATGCTGATATGTCTTTTTGTTTTAAGAAATCACCAAGAATGGCAAAGAGACTGTAAGATCAGACCGCCCTCTGGTCTTGGTCCTTGAAAAAGGAAAACAAGGCAAAGAGAAAGCAAATCAAACATGTTGTTCAGCATGCAGCATAAGATAGCAACGTATAAAATCAGGCAAGGATTATCATGCTGAAATGCAAAGCAGTCACAGTTCGCAAAATGAGTACATATGATTTGCTAAAAGCTCCTCCCAAGGTAAGGGAGGAAGGGTAAAGGTGACCTCCCCAAAAGGGAAGAATTTTTGTCGACACAAGGGTTATATATTCAGTTTTAATAAAGCTTTAGTACCTGTGGAGAATGTTTATGTTGTAGTGAGGAGAATGAACAACTGGCCAGTCTGAGAAGGCTTACTTGTGCAAACCTTTAAAGTAACATGTGTACTATGTGTACCTAAAAGCTTTTGTACAGTTCGCTCAATTTGCTAAACATTCTCAAATGAGAAAGGTTACTCTGGAGGCAAATGATACAAAGAGGTTAGGCTTAACATTAACAGACACTGAAATTAAAGACATTAGTAAGGAGATATTAGAATAAGGAAATAAGTGTTTTCAAGGGTATGGGCCTCTGCTGTACCAGGGAGACTGAAAGATGCTCCCCCATGAGCATCAAGCTTAAGGAAAGAACACAACTAGTGAGAACTGAGTAGTACCCTCAAAAGGAAGATAAGGAAGGAATCAGCCAAATAACTGATAGTACTGGATTAAGGGCTGTCAATAAGATAACACAGAATTTATACCCTGTGGTAGCAAATCCATATACCTTACTGACTTGTTTAACACCTGAGCTAACCTGGTTCACTGTTTTAGGCCTAAGAGATGCCTTCCTTTTCCTCCCTATCCACAAAGCCAGCCAGAAATTTTTTGCATTCAAACTCAAGCTCACATAGTCCGTGTGCCTGAAGGCTTCAAGATTCCCAACTCCGATTGGAGAACAGCTTGCAAAAACCCAGAGTCCCGGGAAGCTCCACAAGAGGAAAGGAGGCTGTTGCAGTACATGGATGGTCTTGTAGTAGCCACTCGGACGAGGGAAGCAAGAGAAGTCTGGACGGTAAGCCTTTTGAATTTCCTAGGACTCCAAGGACACAGAGTCTCAAAGAAAAAGGCACAGGTAGTGAAACAGAAGGTAATCTACCTGGGGTAAGAAGTGAGTGCTGAGCAGCAGACTTTAAGGCAGGGAAGCCCTATGCCAAACCCTGAAACCCCAGACAACGAAAAAACTCCGAACCTTCTTAGGCATTGCAGGGTAGTGCCAGCTGTGGGTTTATAATTATGGACTGCTCGCCAGACCCCTCTATGCTCTTATTGCCAATGGAAACTGAGATCTGCAGTGGACAAAAGACACCACATGGGCCTTTCGCCAGCTAGAGAGTGCCCTCATGTCGGCTCCAGCTTTGAAACTTCCAGATGTAAGTAAACCATTCTTTCTATTTTTCCACGCAAGGAATTGCCCTGGGAATATTGGCTCAGGACTTGGGCCCATACTGAAGGGCAGTTGCTTACTTCTCTAAGCAGCTAGATGCAACAGCCAAAGGATGGCCAGGTTGCCTCAGAGCTGTAGCAGCAGTTGTGCTGAATATTCAAGAGGCACGCAAGTTTACCCAGGGACAAAAATGACTGTGCTAGTGTCCCACACAGTGTCGCAGTACTGGAAGTAAAGGGTGGCCACTGGCTTTCACCACAGAGGTTTCTGAAATACCAGGCCATCAGGGTAGAGCAAGATGATGTAGAGATAGTGGTGACTAATATTGTCAACCCAGCTTTTTTTTCTGTGGAATCAAGGAGAAGCAGTACACCATAGTTGCCTAGAGACCATTGAAGCTGCCTACTCCAGCCACGCAGACTTAAAGGACACTCCTCCAGACGATGCAGAGACCTGGTTCACTGACAGGAGAGCGACGTTGCAAAGTTCACAGTGACTACCTGCAGAGAGGTAATCGAGTCTGGACCCTTACCAACAGGTACCTCTGCGCAGAAGGCTGAGATAATTGCCCTGACCCGTGCCCTGGAAAGGGCAAAAGGGAGGAGAATAACCATCTACACAGACCCAAGGAAAGCATTTGGAGTCATACATGCACATGGAGCCATCTGGAAAGAGAGGGGACTGCTGACCTCACAGGGAAAGAAGAGACAATCCAGCTGCTGGAAGCAGTTCAGCTACCTGAAAAGGCATATTAAGGCACACCAGAGAGTGAGCTTAAAATTGGAGGAAAGAAATGAGATGGTGGATGGAGAGGCAAAGAAAGCAGCAAAGGGTGAGGTACAGATTTTCCTCGAAGGTAAGCCATAATACAATAATACTAACCAAAAGAGACGTACAACTGCAAGGGGTGGGCTACCAATGAAAGAGAGCTAGGAATCCCTTCCCATTTTCGTGGTTACTAGTGAAGGAAGGGCACTAGAAAACACACTAGGGCCTAAATACTTAGAAGCCTTTTAAAGAGTGTAGCTCCTTTTTCGAAATGACCAAGGCTGCGAGTGATACAGAGTGCATTACACACATCTGATTGAAACAATCGTTGTATCATTGTCAGGAATTTATATGCCACTATCACTCAGGTAAGCCAACAATGTGATCCTTGCCTCCAGACTAACCCCAAAATATGCCCCCGGCCAAAACTCGGTCAGACTGGGAGAGGCCATGGGCCTGTACAGCAGTGGCAAATTAACTTTTCAGAACTCCCAAGGAAAGGGGGGTATCAGTATTTACTGGTATTGATAGATACATTTTCAGGGTGGCCAGAAACATTCCCCACCAGAACTGTCAAAGCTCAAGAGGTGACCAGATTATTTTTATAAGGAATAATACCACGCTTCAGAGTTCCAGCCACAATATCCTCAGATAAAGAATCACATTTCATTTCCAAAATAGTGCAACAGATTAGTAGCCATCTGGGCATAGATCAGGAACTTCACACCCCATACCACTCCCAATCAAGCGGCCAGGTGGAGAGAATGAATCATTTGATTAAGCAGCAAATCATAAGACTGGGGCAAGAAGTTAATCTACCCTGGCCCCAAGCTCTTCCACTAGCACTATTGCAAATTCAAACTAAACCTTGAGCTAATGGAATGCTGAGTCCTTTTGGAATGCCTTATAGAGAACCATATAGAATACAAAGGGAATGTCCAGAATGTCCACCTACATGGTGGCATTAAGCAAACAGCTCAGAGTAATTGAGAAACATGTGGCTGGAACTCGGAGCAGGGAGTTAAATAGCCTGGAGATGATGTATATGTTAAGTCTCTTACAGAGAAGACTTCGGAACCACAGTGGGACAGACCACTGCGAGTACTTCTCACCACCTTCACTGCAATCAAAATCAAGGAGCAGAATGCCTGGATCCATCACTCTCGGGTGAAGAAGGCCCAGAAACCCCTTAAGGAGTGACGCCAGGAGACAATGAACTGAGATTAAAACTTACTCAGGAAAAATGAGTATATTGCAGTTGGGAGTAGCTCATATTTTAGTTTGTAAAATTGTATTGTGTGTAATCATAACTGAAGTTTCAGAACTTGAGAGTACCTCTGTTCAAAGTAATGCTAAATGGCCTTGGTCCCTGGCATTTAATCAGTATACTAGATCCATAAAAAACCTTCTGAGATAAAAGATTTAAACATATCTACTGTAGTAATCCACGAGAATCAAGTATGTGAGGAGCAAGAGTGGCAAGAACAGGAACTGTGGACTTTTCAAGGAATCAGAGGAGAAGAAATCAAAGTAGGGTACCTAAACCTCTGTCAGATACACTTGTGAAGTGTGTCTGAATTTGCAGTGTGAGCCCAGCACATCCCTCTGGCAGGGAGGGATGGTCATAAACAGAAAGCAGTTCCTGTTCCCCATAACAAACATCTAACTGGCATATTAGGGACAAGATTAGGAGTTTTAAATGAAATTGATTCAGAAATACTGATGAATAGACTGGCCACTGCAGCAGGTAGCCTAACAAAATTGAAGCAGCCTTTGTAGTCATCTCTATTAGCATTAAGAACTAGCCAGTGACAGATTTCAAAAGTACTGCCAAAGTAAGGAAGTATGAAAAGGCCGGGGACCAAGACCACAAGTTGATAGTAGAAGCACTTAGTATAGTTCAAGATAATGTGTCTTTAGCTTTCAGTTGTATACAAGCACAGTTATAGATACAAGCAACAGCAGCTCTAATCATATGAGAAAGGGGTGATGGTAATTTTCCAGCTGAAATTCAAGAAATTGTGTTGGATAATGCAATTGATTTTGAAACGAACTTTCAATCCTGGCAGACTATGGTGAATTTCACCTATGATCCTGTTTCTAATGTGGCCACTTCCTTTGTGCTTACTATACATAATGCCACTGTTTATGTTATCCAACCCATCATTGCCCTAGGATCAAACCATGAAAAAACAATACTCTATCCTTCAGAACAAAGAGTGTGGGCACGAAAGATGAATGGAAAGTGGCAGACAGTAAACTTGGAATCCTGCATTACTAGAGAACAGATGAGATTCATTTGTGAAAGCAATACTATTAATGCTCAGGATGTGTGTTTGGACACTGAACAGAGTATTTGTCACTTTGAAATTCATCCAGTCACTGACCAGAAAACTGTGCTCGTATATACTAGAAAAGGGTGTATGCTTGAGAACTGCTTGTGCTGCTGTACAAATTGATAGCAATGAATTTAGAACTGTAGAATGCTACAACGAATAGCTGTACTAACATCTTTGTCAAACGTACATGGTGAAGCACTAAATGACACATACTGTCATGAAAGTTTTCATTAAGTAAAAGAATTTACTTATTTCCTAGGAAAGGGGGGAATGAGACAGAGTAAAGATCCATTCTGGATTAGGTGAAGTGTCTAAGAAAGGTGAAAAGTCTGTGAGGCCAAAGCTGAAGGAAAAACTCGCATGCCGAGACAGCAAGGAGACAGAGAAAGAAAAACAGAAAAGACCACAAGGTCGATTTGCCCCCGACTTAGAAATTCCTTTGATAAAGAAGAACTAATGCTAAATGTCACACGGAATGAATATGTATGAACTTATTGTGAAACTGTATGCATATGCATTTAGAAGGGAGATAAAAGAAGACCCGAGGTCTTCAGAGGCACGCATGTCTTGTTGGGGGACTTGCGTTCGGCATGTGTCGTAAATAAACATACGGGGCTTTACAACTTTTACAAAGTTGTGAGGTTTCTTCTTTTCTCCGCAAAATAATCACAATGGCCCCTAGGTTCCCGAAGGCCCAACAGGGTCACAATAGTGACACAGATTCCAGCAGGCCTTGCAGTGTCACAATGGTCTCCGTGGTTCCCCAGGTCCCACAGTGTCATGTGACTCTTCTTTTCCATGAGCCTTGCAATGTCACAATGGACCTTCGGACCCTGGGGGTTTGCAGTATCACAATGGTCTCTTTGGTTCCACCCTGTCACAATGGACCATTGATGACAGGAGGCCACTCTGTGTCACCCTGGAGCTTTGGTTCCATGCAGGCCTGCAGTGTCACAATGAACCCTTGGTTCAATGGAGTTCCACAATGTCACCATGGCCTCAAGGTTCCGTGAAGCCCTGCAGTGTCACAATGGTCTCCTTTGGTGATCCAGTGTCACAATGGACCACTGATGACACGAGGCCCCTGGAATGTCACAGTGGACCTTTGGTTCCATGCAGCCCTGCAGTGTCACAAAGGACGTTTGGTTTCACAAGGCCCCACAGTATCACAATGGTGCTCTTGGTTTATGGGGACCCCCAGGGTCACAATGGTCTCAGTGGTTCCATGAGGCTTCAGAGTGTCACAATGCTTTGCTTATTCCATGGGGCCTCAGAGTGTCACAATGATCTCCATGATTTCATGAGTCCCCTCAGTGTCACAATGGCCCCTTGGTTCCATGTGGCTGTCAAGTGTCTAAGTGAAGTTAAATGCTGCTAAGAGTTGTTTTTTTGCTAAGTTTTTAAGTTTAATATAAGTTATAAGCTAAGTTAAATATTGTTAAGTGTTAGTCCTCTTTTAAATTGCTAAGTCATAGGTTGTAATTTAAGTTAAATACTGTTTAGCAGCATTTAACTTCACTTAGACCTTGTGACTTAACCTTACCTACATGCCTGACTGACTCAGCTATCCAAGGCTCTCAAACCCCTCAGAGAGCAGCATTTCTGCCACATTTCCCCAGCACAGGCACTCCTGTGTGCACACAGACACCAAGAGTCAGTGCAAGGCACCTGTGAGAAATTCCCCTGAGGGCAGGGAATGCTCCCTGTGGATCCTTTGCCATCTCCCCAGCGGGCAAAGGTTTGAGCCTGGAGGAGTAGGGGAATTGGCCCAGACTCCGTCGTTGTTCAGGATCCCCGAGTGCAGCAAACGAGAGAGTTCCCAGCTGGGACAGGCCCCACTCAGAGGGAGTCGCTGGCCCAGGAGTGTCATTATAGGACACAAAAGAACACAAGCTCACATCGTTGTTCTCAAGGTGAAGAAGAAAGGGCAAGTTTATTTTCTGACTCCAACATTTACAGTTTTCCAAAAGTGACAGTGGATTGGAGGGTGACTGTCGGGAGTTTAGTTCAAGCATGGCTTAAAGAAAAAGGCCATGAAGGCATACAATTGAGAGAAAAGTAAAAGGTAGTTGCAAAGCAGTTCCAAAGCAGTTCCCAGCCTGATTTCTATAAACAATTAAAACAATTAGACTCTTTCAGGCATCACTGTATAAACAATAAAGTTCTCAGGCAGTCTTCTCATAACAAGTGTAACACTCTCTCTGGGAAAAGATGGCACCCTGAGAACAGATGTGGAAGTTTTGGGAACCGTTCATATCACAGTGAGAACACTGGTTTTGTTTTGTGTAAACAATCAACGGTGTAGTAAAACAAAAGGTGTGGTTAGAGTTTTCTCTGTTAGCCTATCATAAACCTGTATTTCGGAATATGCATGAAGTTCGTTAACACTATTATTTAAGCTGACTGATCGATCAATAAATCGAGTTCGATGCATCACAGGATGGTCGTTCTCCCCTCACTTCAACAAATGGTGACCACCCGGACGTGATAGCGGACACAACGATCGCGACCACCACGGGGATTGCGAACACCATGAGAAGTGAGGACTGGTTCAGGCTCCGAAGCAGCGGGAGCGGCAAATAAGCGCGAAACCAAAGCGGAGGAAAAAAGCCGCCGATACGCGCCGTGCCCTGGCGACCATATTAGATGGGTCCAGCTGATACGTGTGGCCAATGCCTGGAAAACGCTGCTAGGTAAAAGTGCGCACTTAAAAGAGGTATGGAAAGGCAAGCCACATATGAACTTTTTATTATGTTTTTGCAAAAAAGGCAAATTAAGGGAATAGACTTACGGAAGGAATTGCAAGGTCTTTTGGCTTATGGTCTGGAATGGGGAGTCTTCGTGAATCCCCACACAGTTTACGAGTTAATGGAATTGCGTGAATTTGGTGATTTATTGTCAGAGGCTGCTTTAGAGAGTGGTAAAACTGCCAAGAAGCTAAGCAGGCCATGGCGAGTGATATATGGTGGACTGTTTCACTATCTCTCTGAGTGCAAGACAGAGGCCGCAGCTCGTGGAGCTTGCGGGGCTGTGCTACTCCGAACTCGGCACGGGCGCTCCGCCATGGCGAGCGGCCGCGGCGAGCGACCGCCTGAAATGCTGCGCTGGAGCGACGCGGGAGCGGAGGCAGCGGCGGGGAGAGCCGAGCCGCCGCCGCGGGAGCCGAGCTGCGCCGCCCCGGGAGAGAGTGAAGCCGCCGCGGGGGAAGCCATGGGTACAGCAGTGCCTGCAGCGGAGTCAGCCTGCCGGCGAGTAAACAAAGAGCCCAGCGCAGCGGGGGATTTCGCCCGCTCCGACACACGCACCGCGGGACTGGAGCGCTTTTTGCAGCGGGAGCGTTTCTCCCTCCCCCCACAGCTGACAAAAGCTTCAGTTTAAGACCTAACAGCCTAATGGATGCCTCGGTCTAGGACCTAACAGCCTAATGGATGTAACTTTTGTCAACAAAAGGAAAAGATCCCTGTTGAAATTAAGAAACAAGTGATGGTAAACAAGGAAAGTTAAAGGCACTTTTGTTCTTCCTGGCAGAGACTATGAAACAGGAATCAGCGTACTGTATGCATGGGTCAAATTTCGGCCGATTTGGCTCGGCATTGGTTATGCTGTCTTGAAATCACCTGCATTAACATAGACTTTAACATCAGAAGCCCGGATGGTTCAGTCAGTGGAACATCAGACTCTAAAATTATATTTTGAAAAGTTTAAAAATGTTAAGATGTGTTGGATTGATTGTATGAGTGAGATTGTATGAATGTGCTTTTTGGTATAAATGCTGCAGCAGAAACGTGAGAAAGGTTGTTTTGATTTAGTGTTTTGGAGTCAGGCCTGTGGGTGAGTGATAGTGAATGCTATATTTTATGTTTATAGTAAGTTATCTGTTATTAAGTAGTTTAAGTTATTTATTAAGTGCCGTTCTATTAAGGTTAAGTTTGTTAAGTTTATTTTCTGTTAAGTTTGATCTTACATTATTTACAAATAAGTCTGTTATTTAAAGTCAGTTAAGTTTTGTTATAGTTAAGTTTTATTAGAATTAAGAGATTTTACATGTAAGTTCTGTTGATTTAAAAATCTATTAAGTTTAAGTAAAGATAAGTTTAAGTAATGTTAAGATCTATTAAGTTTAAATATTTTAAGTTTAAGTATTTTAAGTATAAGTGCTATTAAGTTTAAGTGATGTTAGATAGATTTATGCTTTTACGATAGGCGTTTATTTTATGGCTTGTGTGCAAAGTGTTGTTGTGAACTTCAGAGAAACCTTGCTAGCTGAAAATACTATTTAATTATTAGAATTGCCTATTCTTATGTTGCAAAGAGTGTAACAAAGCTAGCCCATAGAATTTTGAAGCCAGTTAAGTTCTGTTAATTTACAAATAAGTCTGCTAAGTTAAATATTTTAAGTGCTTTAAGTGTATACTATTTTCTCACCACTCCAAGTCAACAAAGGACTGAGAATCGCCCAGCTGATGCCATTTCAGCCAAATGACTAAAGGATTACAGACTGTAAAACTGATTTTGAACTTTTCTGAGAGGCCCGGGGAAGGGGTGGATGTGAAAATCTCAAGGACAAAAAGGATTGTTTTCAGACTTGCCGTTCGCCTCCTCTCCAGGTTCGCATGAATGAAAACAGCTAACAGCTTTCTTTTCTTAGTCCAATTACCATCTACCTTGCAATGCCTGATAAGGCCGGACATTGTGGCTCAGCTGGGGGTGCGTTTAACCCTTTGGGATAAAACGCCGTTGCCGGAGGACCAGAGAACTGATTGACATTACTGAATCATTATCATCTTTCCATATAAAAGGACCGGCAAAAGAGAACTGCCTTGAATGTCACAGCCCACATTGTGCTGCTTGGGTTGCACTGTGTTGTGGGGGTTGTGACAGGACTTTTTGGGTGGACCAGTGGTCACTTTTTCATTTATGGTGTAATACCTGTAATTATAGACATAACTGGGAACATAATTGGGAGTGGGCACTACGGAATGAAACAGGACTAAACACTGCCTCAGCTTTAGCTCTTTATGAGTCACATGAGCAGAAAATCTTGGCTTATTATCGGTGGGAGGTACAGTGTATTTTGAAAAGGGTTAAAGCTCAAAGTGCATCATATATTACCTCTGTAAGGTGTAGAAAACTGGTGCCTTTAACACAACATTCCGTTGTAGGGCCTATAAAAGGAGATCCCAATCAGGCATTAGACAACTGCATTAGAAGGTTACAAAGGTGTGGTCTTCGGGTCTCGGGAACAGTAAGGTTAAAAACTGATAAGAAGAAAGTCAAAGTAAAACCAGAAAAATGAGGTTTCCTTTTATTATATTACTTGGTGTAGTGGTAGCTGAAGAATTAAAGGTAACACATTTTAGTCAATCTAGAGATAATGTATGATTAACACTTGCTAGGCAGATTAATCAGACATCGCTTTGTCTCAGCATTGGAGGAGTTACTAACCCCTTTCGAACATGTTTGGTAGGACTTCCAGTATGGTCTCCTCAAGAATTCTGCAGTTTTATTAATAACCGTGCCTTATGTATGCGCAGTATGGTAAATATTAAATTGCCTAAAGGGTATACTGCCAGTCAGAGTGACGGCTACTGCCAATGCCTGTTAATGCAATCACTTAATACTCCTTTGCATTCTCCACCTGAGGAGTTAGTTCTTTTTGGAAGTGCAAATGCTAGCATGACCAGCACTTCCAACGGTGGGTGGTTCAGCTTTGATTACTCTAATTCTCAAAAGATGAATCAACATAAACAAACATGGGCTACTCTGGATTCAGCTCTAAAGCCAAACATAGTGTCTAAACAACACTACAACCATTGTAAAGGCTCTAGCATCATAACACCTAAGAAATTACCTACGGGTATATTTCTAATTTGCGGAGATAGAGCCTGGAATGGTATACCTGCTCAGCCTCAGGGTGGACCTTGTTATTTAGGCAAGTTATCACTATTCCACCCTAATATATCTGTGCTAATGCAATTAAGCCATAAGATAAGCAGGCAAAAGCGTAGCTTACATAATTTAGACTGTAGTCAAATAGGAGATCTGTGGTTCTGGAGTAAATTTAAGCAAGTGATGGTTTCAGCTTTCCTACCATGGGGTGCTGCCAGCAAAGCATTGACTCTAGCAAAACAAATAGGGTGTTGGGCTAAGGGTGAACTGAATAAAACTTCACAGATATTAGATATGTTAACTTCAGATGTACAAAGTGTTAATCACGCTGTTCTACAAAATAGAGCTGCTATAGATTTCTTATTATTAGCACAAGGCCATGGGTGTGAAGAGTTTGAAGGAATGTGTTGCATGAACTTATCTAATCATTCTGTATCTATTCATGCTAAGTTAAAAGAGCTACGGCTAGGTTTAACAAACTTAAGGAAGAAGAAGGATTGGGTATTGATGAATGGCTGAAAAGTTTCAGATTGGGACCCTGGCTAAGAAACCTTATAACATATGCTATAGGGATATTAGGAGTACTCTTATTGCTTTTACTTATATTACCTTGTTTCTGTAGCTGTATTCAAAAGATGGTTAATAGGATGATAGAGAAAACCTGGCAAACTAAACTCCTTTCTCTCAAAGAAAAAAACGGGGGAAATGTCGGGAGTTTAGTTCAAGCATGGCTTAAAGAAAAAGGCCATGAAGGCATACAATTGAGAGAAAAGTAAAAGGTAGTTGCAAAGCAGTTCCAAAGCAGTTCCCAGCCTGACTTCTATAAACAATTAAAACAATTAGACTCTTTCAGGCATCATTGTATAAACAATAAAGTTCTCAGGCAGTCTTCTCATAACAAGTGTAACACTCTCTCTGGGAAAAGAAGGCACCCTGAGAACAGATGTGGAAGTTTTGGGAACCGTTCATATCACAGTGAGAACACTGGTTTTGTTTTGTGTAAACAATCAACGGTGTAGTAAAACAAAAGGTGTGGTTAGAGTTTTCTCTGTTAGCCTATCATAAACCTGTATTTCGGAATATGCATGAAGTTCGTTAACACTATTATTTAAGCTGACTGATCGATCAATAAATCGAGTTCGATGCATCACAGGATGGTCGTTCTCCCCTCACTTCAACAGGTGACAGTGACACCTCTCCAATGACACTGGACAAACCAGCAGTCCATCAACTGTCTCCTCCTCCATAAAGGAATGCAAAACAATGAGTTATTTATAGAAAGTGTGTGAGAAAGTTCGCTATAAGAATGTCAAGATCAGAAGGCTTAGAAAATCTTAAAAACCAGGGCAACATCTCCTTGTTTTCCTTTAAAAAAGAAAAAAAAGAAAATGAACAATATGATAAAGAAAACATGAACACTGTTCAGTGTCCACTTGCAGAGGAATCATCAGAGTGATCACTCTCATCATCTGCATCCGAATCATCACTCAATGATTCCCCTGCTTGATGCGTTTCAGGTTGTTCACGATTTCCATCTTGCTCATCAGCTGGATTCTGTCCCTGCGGTTGCAGGTCAGGGTGAACACACTTCAAAGGTACCCAGCGTACCCCAGTATGTGTGGATACACAAGCATACCCGCGCCCTGAAGCGATAAGGTCATAGGGTCCTTCCCCCTATTTGGTGACTAAATTCTGCACCTGTACCTTCACTCAAGGCTGATGTGCCTCGTCCGCAGCCTGCAACGAGAGATGGTGATTCAAAATGACAGGATTATTTGAGTTCTGCGGAGCAGTGAGATGATTGATTGTGCACAAAGCTTTTGCCAACCGACTGTGCGTGGTTTCACCCTGCATTCCCCGTTTTTGTTTTTGAAGAACCTGCTCCAGAGTACCATGAGCGCGTTCTACAATAGCTTGACCAGTCGGAGAATGAGGGATACCAAACTTGTGCGAGACATCCCACAACTGCAGGAACTGCCGCACCTTTTGCAATGCGTAAGCA
The DNA here is from genome assembly GCF_035770615.1 of Melospiza melodia melodia. Lineage (NCBI taxonomy): Eukaryota > Metazoa > Chordata > Aves > Passeriformes > Passerellidae > Melospiza > Melospiza melodia. The sequence goes on from NW_026948690.1 coordinate 7,936,459, forward strand.
GGACCATTGTTGGTTTTCACAGCAGAAGGTATGCCCAGAACGGCAAAGGCCTGCCTCCAGTGGGCAAGGATGTCACGGGCCTTCTCCCCAGTGTGAGCCGAAGCCCACATCGCAGAGGAGAACGTGTCCACCGTGACATGCACATACTTGAGCCAGCCAAACTCAGCAATCTGGGTGACATCGGTCTGCCAAAGCTCCAAGGCCCTAAGGTCTCTGGGATTTACCCCTGCCGGCAAAGACGGAGCAAGTGCATGGCAGTCATCACACGACCCAGCAATGTCACGAGCCTTAGCTGGCATCAGCTGAAACTGCTTCTGCAGGGTATGTGCGTTTTGGTGGAAAAACCCATGCAATGCCTCGGCCTGCGCGAGTGTATCAGGCTGAGGCGCTACCCACGCTGGGTTAGCCAACTTGTCAGCCCTTGCGTTACCTTCCACTATAAAGCCTGGCAAATTGGTGTGACTCCTCACATGCAGAACATAGAATGGATGAACCCGGGCCTGAATGGCACACCACAAGGTCTTCAGCAAATGAAACAAGGCAGGATTACTGAACTCCTTCAAAACGGAATGACCCAAACTCTGTGCGGTATTGGCCACATAGGCGGAATCCATGACCAAGTTGAAAGATTCCTGGGAAAATTTCCCAAATGCCATGACAGCAGCCCTCAGTTACAACCAATTGGGCTGACCCATCCTCATGAGCTTCCAGAACCTGCCACTCAGATCCATCCCTCCAGGTAATAATGGCCTTTCCTGTTTTCCCTGAACCGTCAGTGAAGACGGTGGGTCCTTGCACAGGTTCCTGGGTAGTTTTGGGTTGCAAAGGGATTTGTGTGAATTTTGCCATATGCAGTAACCTATGACTTGGCAGATGATAAATGATCTGCCCTGAAAAGTTTTCCAGAGCACTCTGCAGGGACACACTGTTTGCAAAGCGCCAGTCAAAATCCCCCGTTGCACCGGGAGTATGATCTTTGCGGGATCCACACCCATCAATTGCAAACACCATTGCCGGCATTTGATTATCCAGCGAGCAATCAGCTCAAACAATGCAGTTGCCGTCTTCTGCGGCTGATGGGGCAGGAAAACCCATTCCAACACATGCAAGGAATCGAACAATTTGTCACTCCATTGGCCAATGATGCCTGTGGGATACAAATCTGGAGTGCTGATGAACACAGTGACATCAACGGAGGGATCAATGCGATAAACTTGGCAAGACGAAACAGCTTGCTGAACCACCTGCAACGCCTTACATGCCTCAGGGGTCAGTGCGTGAGGTGACTTTAGATCAGAGTCTCGTTTCAACAGATCATACAGAAGAGATGGCTGTGCATCGGTTAGCCCCAAGTACGGACGTAACCAAGTGATGACACCTACCAATTTCTGAGCATTATTCAGTGTCTTCACAGAATGCACAAATTGCACCTCCTGGTGACGGATCATCCCTTCCAGAATTTTAATCCCCAAGTACTTCCAAAGTGGTTGTTGTTGAACCTATTCTGGAGCCACCTGCAGTCCATGAGCATGCAAAGCATTGAGGCTGAATCCTCAGCAGCTCATCCTGGGTGGGCATAGCCACCAGAATGTTGTCCATATAATGATACAGACATGCATCAGGAAACTGCTTGCCAACTCCAGACAAGGCAGGAGAATTCTGCATGCCTCAGGCAACGTCCTCCATTGATATCTCTGTGCAGGCTCAGCCTCGATAATCGCTGGCACTGAGAAGGCAAACTTCAGTCTGTCATCGAGATGCAAAGGAATCGTAAAGAAACAATCCTTCAGATCCACAATGAGGACTGGCCAGTCTGCGGGAAGCATGGTAAGCAATGGCATGCCCACCTGCAATGTCCCCATGCTTCGATCACGGCATTAACCTTTCGAAGGTCTTGCAACAGCCTCCACTTCCCAGATTTCTTTTTGATGCAGAAGACAGGAGTGTTCCAGAGACTAGTAGAAGGCTCCAGATGACCCTGTGTAGGAATCCACAAAATCAGAGGATTTTGGGAAAGCTTCAAGATGAAGGCCTCAGACACAGCAGAACTGTGAGCAGAGCTATGCAGCAGCCATGAGATAGGTCAGCAGAAAAATTATTTAAACCGTAGAAAAGCAAGGGAAAATAGAACAATGGTCTGTGTATTAACACTTGTCTAGAATAGCTCTGTAAGCTACAGAAAGTTTATCTAGCAAGATATTAGGAAAATTAAAGCTTAATAATGGAGCTCTGTGCATTGTGTTTTAAGGCTTACAAGCAGGTATTGTATTCAAAATAAGAAAGCATTGTTTTAACCAAAGGTACGTGTACTTATGGTAATTGGCTAGAACTACTGTAAATGTGCTTTTGCTTTGTATGATTGTTCAAGAAAATTATGAAGTATGTTGTAACATTAAGTTCCTGGTCTGCTGCCTGGAATGTGAGCTGCTGGCATCTTCCCATTGTCATAACCATGTAATGAGACTGATGCTGAAAATTAAAGCAGCTCGAGGCACGTTCTACAGCAGCCCTGTCTGGTTCGTGGTTTGTACAAAGTCCCCCTGCTGGCTTCACCCTGGTCCAACTGCTCCTACACCAGGCTCTGAAGGGCGACCAATTTATCTTGAGGGAGGGGCCACTGCTTCTCCCAGACAGATTTGTCCACCAGACACAAATAGGAGGCGTAGGACACTCTGCGCCCTTCATCACAGCAGCCCCCATCAAAAATCCGTCCCGATGCACACCCCCCAGACAGAAGAAGGTCCCTCCCCCAGAGGTTGGGAGGAGTTGAAGTAACATGAGGCCTAACCCAGGCTGTCTGTGCCTCTGGGTTCGCAACCAGCATGGGCCACAGGCCCAAGTAGCATTGCGCTGTCCCTCTCAGGCCCGTGACAGATGTCCCCACCGGATCCAGGGGCCACTCTGGGGGCCAGGATGAAAGGGAGAGAACCACTATGTCAGCACCGCTGTCGAGAAACCCGCGGAGGTGGATTTCCGATGGCGTCGCACCAGGAACAGACAGGGTACACAGCATCTCAGGATGGTCCTTGGTCAGGACAGCAGTCCAGCAAACTTGAGGCGGCCCAGTGGATCCAAAGCCACCAGCTACTCGCAACCAGTCAGCTGTCCTGCGAACAGAAGACTTAAAAGGCACAAGTTGAGCAAGTTGCGTCCCTTTCGGGATCGTGACGGGAGGGGGTGGGTGTGGAGACCATGGCACAAATCTGCCCTGTGAAATCTGCATCAATGAGCCCCAGGTGCACAATGATGCCCTGAAGGGTGGCACTAGATCTCCCCATCAGGAGAGCACTCATGCCCCCACCCAAGGGATCAAAGGAATCCAGGGGAACCTTGTGTATTTTACAAGATTCTAAGACAACTGTTGCTGTGGTGCAGACATCCACATCTGCTGATCTGTGGGTGCTGGATGCAAGCCAGCAAAGGAGACCTCCATCGGTTCCTGGGTTAAGGAGAGCAGCTTGTGTCTGGGTGCGTCCCTTCTGCGCACTCCGCTTCACATTTCCCGAGCCCGGTAAAGCCTGGCCATTAACATGAACAGTCGCCTTGCAGATATTGGACATGTGATTCAGCCTACCACACTGACCACATAAGAACATGGGAAATCTGAACTTCTGTGCTTTCTTCCTCTGCTTCTTTCCAGCCTGCGCAGTCCCCTGCTGTGGCCGCTCGCCCTGCGGTGCTGCCCAGACTGGCTGCACAGCGGCAGCCACGGCAACCAACTTCCAACCGAGGGGATGAATTCCGCACAGGCCTCCACCATCTGAGAGACAGTAGAAAAATCAGGCATAGCCACTATGACCCTCCTACAAGCATCATTCCAATTACACCTCACATGGTTAGCAATCACAATCCTCCTTGCCACAGGATCAGGCACCTGCCTCTCCACAGATGCAGTCAGCCTTGCTGCAAATGCCATGAAAGACTCATGAAATCAACCCCCTGGACAATTGTCACAAGCGGTTGCCTCAGAGCAGCCATTTTCAGGGTCTGAATAATCGCTGCCATGCCCAATGTGTGGCACTGGTCAAGCACAAGGGGATCGAAGCCCTGAGCAACGTGCCCCTGAGCATTTTCATAAAGCCCAGTGCCCAGCAGCATGTAAGTGACATCCACATGCCTGGGGTCCTGCAGCGCCAGCGCAGCATTCTGCACCACCGCTTGGGCCGCCAAACGAGCCCACTTGGTCTCAAAAACATGAAACTGCACAAAGTCAAAAAGCGAATGTGCTACACGACAGAGGTCATGAGGTGTCAGCACATCCATAACGACCCTCCAGAGAGTCTGCATAACCTCAGCAGTCCCCAAACCATGCTGAGCAACCACATCATGGACTTCCCTCTCCAGCTTATGCAAAAGCGGTTCATGGGTGTTATGACTAACACCCCTGAGCATAGGGAAAGCCTGGGGACCTTCCGACAAAGCCACATCACCTGCTGTGTCCCAGTCCTTGAGCCCCACAGGGACAGGAGGAGATGATTGACTGGAAGCCAACTCAACACCACTCGCCCCTGCACCCCTTGCAGCCAGAGAAGCCCCCTCCATGACCCTGCAGATGCCATGAGGAGGCAGGCTCAGACATCTCATCGGACTTGGTTTTGGCTGCTTGCCAGAAACGTTCGGGGTTCCTCGGACGCACGGTCGCCTGGCACGAGGAAAGTGTTCACAAATTCGGTAAGGAAGCGCCACGGCCCCGGGCACCCACCGGCCTCCCGCCGGCCGTGTCGGCATTCAGACTAAAGGTAAATACCTCAGCGCCCTGTGGTGCCACAGCCCTGGCAGGGGGCGCCTTGGTGGGCACAGGTGCCAGCACGGCCTGCAAACCCAGTGTGGACTGGGACGATGTGATGGTGGTCACAAGGGTTTTCGGGATGAGAGAGAGACAAGAATGTTGACTCTATGATCAGAAGGTTTGATTTATTATTTTATTATATATATACTACATTATAACTGTACTAAAAAGTAATAGAAAGGAAAAGGTTTCTCAGAAGGCTAAGCTAAAAATAGAATCGAAAAGAATGAATAACAAAGATCTGTGTCTCGTCAGAGAGCAAGAGCAGCTCTGCCGTGAGTGGTCAGTAAATCCAAACATCCACATGAGACCAATCAGGGATCCACCTGTTGCATTGCACAGTGGCAGAAAACCATTGTTTACACTTTGTTGCTGAAAGGTCTCAGCTTCATCAGGAAAAATCCTAATGAAAGGATTTTAATGAAAAGATGTCTGCAACAGGATGAGACCGGCGCGGGGCCCTGTCCCCGACATGGAGGAGGGGAGGGGTGCTGAGAGAGGTGCAGCCCGTGGAGCCACATCAGTGCGGGGCAGCACAAGGGAGCCTGGCACAGCCAAAACCAGCCCGGAGGAACTATCGCCATCCCCCGTGTTGGACCCGTACCTCAGCACACCCTCCCAGGGTGGGGAGAGAGCTCCACATTGCACAGAAACTCAAACTTCCCCTCTTCCATGTCCAAGACAGAAGGGCTCCGCTGGGAACTCCGAGGGCTACAAGAACCAGAACCCTGCCAAAGATCCTCACCCATTTTCCACTGCACCAGCAGCGATCCCGCATCTACGGTGCAATCATCAAAGAGGGCCTCCATGAGGCGGACCCACACAATGGACCACTCCTCCTTGGAGAACGGCTTTGCAGAGTCCGAAAAGAGCCCTCACTCTCGGGCCCAAAGAAACAATCGCTCAAAATCATTCCAGGAAATAGAAACCTGTTTCCACTCCAGGACCCTCCCTCCAGAGATCCAAAATGAGAGAATCCTCCTTGAAACACACAGCGGTTGCCATTACCCCAAGAACAGCAGGCAAAGCACCAAAGAGGGGAGACAATAAAACCTCACCGGCAATCCGGACTCTGTCTCAGCCTAGGCTGAAGTACACTTTGGCAGTCACCTGATGTCACTAGAGGACAGGAAAGAACAGAAGCACACATCGCTGTTCTCAAGGTGAAGAAAAAATGTGAAGTTTATATTCTGACTCCAACATTTATAGTTTTCCAAAAGTAAAAGCGGATTGGAGGGTGACAGTGCCACCTCTCCAATGATACTGGTCAAACCAACAGCCCTTCAACTCTCTCCTCCTCCATAAAAGGAATGCGAAACAATGAGTTACTTACAGAAAGTATGTGAGAAAGTTCACTACAAGAATGTCAACATGAGAAGGCTTAGAAAATGTTAAAAAACCAGGATGACACAAGTTGGGCTAAACTTGACCTCTGGTGACTGCTTCTCTGGTGACTGCCCCTGCACCACTGGGGCTCACTTGTGTCCTTCCTATGGAGACGATTGTGACACTGCGGAGCATTGTGGAACCAATGGGCCATGGTGACACTTAGGGACTTGTGGAACCAAGAGGAACATTGTGACCCCGCAGGGTACCATGGATCCCAGGGGCCACTGTGACACTCTGGGGCCTCGTGGAACCAAGAACATCTTTCTGTTCTCTTCAAACCAAGAATATGAGGCCCAGTTGGGCGTCACAGTCCCAAGAGGTCAGTGTGAAGCAGCAGGACTTTGTGGAACCGAGAGGCCATTGCTGCATTTTAGGGCCTTGTGGAGCCAAAGGGCACTTTGGATTCATGGAGAACATTGTGGCATTGCAAGGCCCCATGGAATCATGGAGACCATTGTGACCCTGCAGGGCCTTATGGAAGGAAGGGGCCATTGTGACACTATGGGAAGTTGTGGAACCAAAGGAATCATTGTTGCACTACTGGGCCCCAATGAAACCAAGGGGCCATTGGACACAGCGGGACTTCATGGAACCAATAGACCATTATGGCACTGTGGGGCTTTGTGGAACCATGGAGACCATTAAGATCCTTAAGGACTTGTGTAATCAAGTGACCGTTATGACACCTGCGGGCCTCATGGAAGCCAGGAGCCATTGTGACACCGCAGGGCCCTGTGGAACCAAGGGAACAGGAAATAGGTGTGGCTGCCTTGGCTTCCCAGGGGTCACCTGACAGGTCTGTCTGACCTTGGAATGCTGAAGGCCATTCCCATCTGCCCCTGAAACATTGGGGCTCTGGGCTTTTCTTTTTATGGAAAAGAACTGTCCATTTTTTCCAGGCATCCATGGCCAAAATTCCGATTCCACCTCCAAATATCTGTGTATTCAAGGATTGCTGCCAGACTAAAGTTGCCAGGACAGACAAGTCTGACTGGTCATTGACTCCTGAGTGGCAGCACTCATCTATTTTCCAAACACTGGAAAGGGCTCTGTGCTTTTCTTTGTATGGAAAAAAAAAAATCCCTCTTTTCCAGGCACAAATGTTCTAAATTAGGACTCTGCATTCGTAATTTCAAATATCCAAGGATTGCTCCAAGCAAACTTGCCAGGACAGACAGGTCAGGCTTGACTTGGTTGCTGATGGCTGCCGTTCATCAGCTCCTGAAACATTGGGGCTTTGTGGTTTCCTTCCTATGGAGACCAATGTGACATTTGAGAGCCTTGTGAAATGAAGGGGCCATTGTGACACTGCAGAGCCTTGTGGAACCAAGGACAGCATTGTGGCTCTGTTTGGCCGCATGGTCCCAAGGGGCCAGCGCAAAGCAGCGGTGTGGGAGTTAGCCGAGCTGTAACTCAGAGTCAGACAGATTTTACCCTGGAAGAACTGGGTGTGAGTTTCAAGTTCTAGGAATCATTCGATTTACTTAGGGTGAGCTTGAGACTTTTCCCATAAGCCTTTAGTGTTGTTATGCTAAGTTGTCCAAGTTCTACTCCTGTATTGGTTTATTGGTTACTTGTTTCTTCTATTGTTCTAGTTTTCTAGCCCCAAGTGTCTATGTTGTGACTTCCTCTTTGTCTCAGGTTTTAGGATACTGCCCCTTGTACCATGCTCGACTTCTCCATGTTTATTGTTTTTCACCCTGTAATTAAAGTTCTTTTTGGGAAACTCCATTAAACCCACTACTTTTCATTTTTGCCACCCTCACCCTGCTGAAGTCAGGGACACAGGGAGGTTTGTTTCAGCCACCCCCATTGTGACATTTGGCACCTGAACAGGCACCATGACATTCAGGGCTCCCTGTTTCAGTCACGTCAGCTGGGGTTAGCTGATGGATAGGCCAGTGCTCCCTGGGATTTTGAATTGTGCAGGCCTGGCGGATTCATTGTTGCTTCGAGGGACCTCGGCCTGGGATCGGCAGGGGCAAAAATGGTTTCACCTGCATAGGATTTCAGGTGGGTTTGGGGAAATGCAAGACATTTATTGCCCATTTTGCCACTGTGTTTTTACAATATGCACCCAAGTCCCATTATTGATTTGGTTTGCTCTGGTGGCTGTTGCCCCTAAGGTGGAGAAGGAGAAAAATGTGCAGCCAGATGTCCAAAGTAGAAAGGAGCTTATATGGATGCTTTAAGCTAATTCTAACAGATTGTGACAAAATATTTTCAAAGAACAAATTAAAATCAATCATGAGGTGGATCATTAAAAATTTTACAGATGCCTTTGCTGATGAAATCCATACCACTGAATTTTAGGGCTCAGTGGGACTTAAACTGTACAATCTTTCGATCCAAAGGGAGCCTATTGCAGCCCACATGCTCCCCATCGTCCATACCATCCTTGAGACCCTTCACCAGCACGCAGTGTCTCAAAAACTCAATCCGTTGGTCACTCCTAACTCAGGACCTCCCCTCAAACATGCCTTTCTCAGACCTTCCATAATGGTCCAAAATGGCAATGGCCTCGTGGTCTTGGAATATCATGCCCTGGAGACTCAAGATGGAAGGAGCCTGAACGTGGCTTGGGAGCCGGATCATCCTCCCTCCATCTTGGCTCCTCCACTTCCTACTACCACAACCTTCTCTTCCGCCCTGAACAAACCTCCAGACTCCATCCCCACAACTGTGGGTCATGTCCCTACTGTAAATCATTCCACTTTCACCCTGGGCAATGCCTCCAGAACTCTACCCCGGAAGTCTGCCATTGTAAATCAAGGCCCTTCCTCCCCAACAATTGACAAAATGGCAGTGCCCTTTGCCTCAACCTCCGGCAATAATATAACCCCATGGTCATAGATACTAAGCCCAACTGTCACACTATTTCTAATCCAAATGTTTCTCCTCCAAGTTATTCTTCCTCCCCGGAAGACAGTTTGGATTCCCCAGAGCCACCTTTCCCCTCAACCCCAGAAAGTCCCTAGGAAAGGATTCGGAAGGGAGCAGTTAAGGAAGGAGACTGGCAAAGAGTCTCAAAACTCCTCCTTGCCCCCTCTATGAAAGAAGGGGGCAGAATCCCAGGTATCAGCCATTGGTTTGAGGGGAAATCAAGGATCTGTGTAGGGCAGCTAAAGACCATAGGAAGGACTTACTTTGTTTTAATGGCCTAATGAGGGCCATGTTTACAGCACATCGTAACTCCCTATGATTTAAAATATATTATGACCATGTTGTTGTGTCCTACAGAATACAACCTGTGGGAAGGGGGATGGAAGTGTTTACTAAATCAATTAATAGCAGACTATGCTAATAATGAGGCAAGTGTGGAATTGGCAATCAACCATCTAGCTTGAGAAGGACAGCAAAGCCGACCAGATGATCAAGCAGCAGGTGTACCCAGAGAAGTATTGGATGATATCAAAGAGATGGTTTTGCAAGCTTTAATCCAGGTATCACATCGTAGTACCCCAAATTTGGACTACCTTGGGTGGCTGCAGCTAAAGCTTTAGGACAAGCAGACCATCTTGGGTGCCTGTTAAGTAAGCAAATCAATGCTACTCCCTCACATTGAGTGGCCTGCTCTCAGACATAGAGACCATCAGACATGCCACCTGGCAGAACAGTGATTGAGTTTTTACGCTGGGCACATGGGCATGGCAGTGTAGACTCTGAGGGCGTGTGTTGCATGAACCTCTCCAGCCACAGCAAGTCAATCCACAAGAGCATTAAGGTACTGAATGAAGAGTTCAAGAAGCTTCAAGTGGAAAAAAAAGACCGGGTCAATGAACTCTTCCAATCCAAGGGACTAAAGGGTTGCATGATGTCTATCTAAAACAGGACATTTAATTTTCTTAGCTGTTGTTGTATTGTTAATTGTCTCATGTTTGTTTGGATGCTTTCAGAAAGCCTTACAAAATTCTTTCAGTCTTGTCTTTGTTGTAAAACAGAAAGAGTTAAGATACCCAACACAGGCTCCTCATGGACTCCTTGGAGGAGAGAACTGGAGGTCAGGATGGCACAAAATCCTCTCAGAGACTCAGTGTGGGCAAGGAACTCCTTAAAATTACCTAAAAGTATTCTTAAATCCATAAAGTACATTAAAAACCTCAAGTACCTAAAGCCATTAATGAGCCCCACTGAGTGTCAGTACAAAGCTCTCCAGGGACTTGTTAAAGCAAATAATTGGGGCCATGATTGCCCAAACCTCTCACAGAGTCTGTATCAAAAGGGAAACACCAAGTACCTTAAAATAACTGAAGTACCCTGAAGTACTAATGAGCCCCAATAAGTGTTGTTACTGACAAAGCCTCTCCAGCGATTAATTAAAGCAGATAATTGGAGGCCATGATTGCACAAACCTCTCAGAGACTCCAAGGCAAAAGCCAAACCCAAAGTCCTTTCAAAAACCTGAAGTCCCTACAGGGAGCATTAAGGAGCCCCCAGGGCCATTTCTGAGTAAGGCTCCCCAGGGACTCCTTCCAGCAGATCCTTGAGGCCACTGGGATTTGGGCTGGGTGGATGCTGAGGGCAGGACAAGGGGCTGACAGCGCCCAGCTTGGCTGGGGTTGTGCCAGGAGGCCCCAGGGCCTGAGGAAAAGGTGTCTCCTCCCAGCCCTTGGTGGCACAGACACTGCTGTGCCCCAGGGCACCAAGACTTGGCTTCTCTTTGTCCCCACCTGCCATCACTGCCTCCAGTTCTCTGCTCTGCCTGGGGCCTGGGGACACTTTCTCAGTTGTGTCCCTCAGTGGGACCCATTAAAAGTCCAAGGAACTTTGGAGTTGGATTCTGACTTGGATTTCTGGAGAAGTTTCTTCAGCTCCCTCTCAGGGACTGATGTTCAGGGCCTGAGCACAAAGCTCCAGAGGCTCATTAATGTCCTTGTGCTGTGTCTGTGCTGCTGAGCTGGGCTGGGCTCATGGCACAGAGGCAGCTCCTGGTAACCAAGAAGAGCTTCAAAAGCACATTTCTCTCGATGAGCAGCTTTTCTGCCAGCCCAGCAGGGCTGGGGCACTGCCTGCAGCCACCCCAGGCCCAGCACAGAGGCACAGAGAGCTTCAATCAGTCAGGGCTTGGAAGGTGCTGAGAAGTGCCTGGGGCAGAATCACTGCCAGCCCTTGGCACAGGAACCTCTGGCTGCAGGACAATGCAGCTGCAGCTCCTGGAGCCATCTCCTAAAGCTGGAACATCCCAATGCCTACAGACCCTGTGAGTACATTCTCTGATTGTCTCTTGTGCAGAGCAGCCAGGGGTGCCCAGGGCTGTCCTGCAGAGCAGGGTCCTGCAGCCCAGGGCACTGTGCTGGGGCAGGGACTCTGCTGCCTGCCAGGGACAGCTCTCAGCCAGCCCTGGCAGCTGCTCCCAGCATGGGGGGACAAGGTCTGGGTGGGAGGAGACAGCTGGTCAGGCTTGGAAGTGTTTTCTTTTTGTGATGAGGATGCTGCATTGTTCAGGACTGCTCCCAGCATGACATTTAGCTGTAGAATATTTCCAAGTAGGTTATACAGGGAGCACAGCAAGGCTGGGGCTGCATAAATTGGAAAATCTTGCTTTTTTAATCTACTGCTTTCTGTTGCCAGGATGAAAAATTGCACATTGATTTTAATCTCTCAGTTAAGATTCAGAAAAAGAAAATAGCTTTATCTCAGATCTTACTACGCCAGGCAGTAACAGAAATCTGCACAGGGCCCCCTAGAAGCTGCATCAGTTTTGCTTTTTCAGCCTCCTCAGTGTTGCTCTGACAGAGCCATCAGAGCCTGGAGAGCCAGAGCTGCCCCTGGGCAGTACCAGAGCTGGGAGGTGTCTGCAGGGCAGAGCTGAGCCCCCAGGGCTGGGCTGGGCTCTGGCAGCACTGGCAGGGCCCAGCCCTGGGCACAGGGAAGCAGCTGCTGGCAGGGACAGCTCCAGGCATCAGAGCCCTGAGCAGGCAGTGGGGGAAAAATGCCCCCAGGCTGTGCTGGGATATTTAAAGTAATCTCCAAACCCAAGTATTCCATGAATACTTTTCTTACAGATCCCCATGCCAAGACAAAGAAAATGTCCAACAGCAGCTCCATCAGGCACTTCCTCCTGCTGGCATTGGCAGACACGCGGCAGCTGCAGCTCCTGCACTTCTGCCTCTTGCTGGGCATCTCCCTGGCTGCCCTCCTGGGCAACAGCCTCATCATCAGCGCCGTAGCCTGCAGCCACCACCTGCACACGCCCGTGTTCTTCTTCCTGCTCAACCTGGCCCTCAGTGACCTGGGCTCCATCTGCACCACTGTCCCCAAAGCCATGCACAATTCCCTCTGGGACACCAGGGACATCTCCTACACTGGATGTGCTGCGCAGCTCTTTTTCTTTGTGTTCTTCATCTCATCAGAGCTTTCCCTTCTGACCATCATGTGCTATGACCGCTACGTGTCCATCTGCAAACCCCTGCACTACGGGACCCTCCTGGGCAGCAGAGCTTGTGCCCACATGGCAGCAGCTGCCTGGGCCAGTGCCTTTCTCTATTCACTGCTGCATACAGCCAATACATTTTCCCTGCCCTTGTGCCAGGGCAATGCCCTGGACCAGTTCTTCTGTGAAATCCCACAGATCCTCAAGCTCTCCTGCTCCAAATCCTATCTCAGGGAACTTGGGCTCATTGCTCTAAGTTCCTGTTTGGTATTTGGCTGTTTTGTGTTCATTGTTTTCTCCTATGTGCAGATCTTCAGGGCTGTGCTGAGGATCCCCTCTGAGCAGGGACGGTACAAAGCTTTTTCCACCTGCCTCCCTCACCTGGCCATGCTCTCCCTGTTTGTTAGCACTGCAGCCTTTGCCTACCTGAAGCCCCACTCCATCTCCTCCAAATCCCTGGATCTGGCCCTGTCAATTCTGTACTCAGTGGTGCCTACAGCCCTGAACCCGCTCATCTACAGCCTGAGGAACCAGGAGCTCAAGGCTGAAGTGTGGAGACTGATTGCTGGATGCTTTCAGGAACATTAATTTGATGGCCAATTGCTGCAAACCACTTGTAATAGAAGTCATCTTATTGTTGGTTTGACTGTAGGTTTTTTTTTTTTTTCCTTTATATTAGTTTTCTCATATTGTCCACAAATAAATGTCTTTGTTTGTGCCATTTCTCATTTTGTTTCTCTCCACCTTATATGTGGCCACAGACTTTGTCAATGAGGGGTTGTGCTCTGGGTGACTTTAAAGGAAATAAAGGATGTCCCAGCCAAGTTTTCTGCAGAGATGCCCTTTTGTTGCCTTCTCTGGAGCTGCAGCAGCAATGTCTGTGTGCAGAGCTGGGGCAGATCAGTGCTGGTAAAGCAGCAGTGCCCAGCAGCAGCAGCACTTGGTGTTGCCAGTGCTGCTGCCGTGGCCCTGCCCCGCTGCCCTGGTGGCCCTGGTGTTGCTGCAGGGCCTGAGTGCTCTCAGGGCCGGGCACAGCCCTGGGGGTGGCAGTGCCGGGGCTGCATCAGGGACAGGGCAAGTAATATAAATAATTTGTAATATAAATCATCTTGGATAGTTCTTCTGGATTTTTCCTTTTTTTCCCTGTGTTTTAATTTTTTATTGTTGTCAACAAAGTAAAACCATTGTTTGTGCCATTTCTCATTCTGCTTCTCTGCACCTTCCCTGTGTCCACAGACTGTGTCAATGAGGGGCTGTGCTCTTGATGTCTTCAAAGGAGCTAAATGATCTCCCAGCAAAGTTTTCTGCAGTGATCCCCTTGTGTTCCCTTCTCTGGAGCTGCAACAGCACTGTCTGAGTGCAGAGCTGGGGGCCAGATCAGTGCTGAGTCCATCAGCTCTGATCCTGCTGGCCACACCATTCCTGATCCAGGCCAGGAGCCCTTGGCCTGCTTGGCCACCTGGGCACACTGCTGCCTCATGCCCAGCCTGCTGTCCAACAGTGCCCCAGGTCCCTTTCTGTCTGGCTGCTCTCCAGCCACTCTGTCCCCAGCCTGTAGCACTGCAGGGGTGGTTCTGGCCAAAGTGCAGGACCTGGCACTTGGACTTGTTAAACCTCACCTTGTGGGATTTGGCCCCTGGATCAAGCCTGTCCAGGTCCCTGTGCAGAGCCCTCCTACCCTCCAGCAGATCCACACTCACACCCAGCTTGGTGTCATCTGCAAATTTGCTGATGCTGGAGTCAGTCTCCTCATGCAAATCATCAGTGCAGATATTGAAGTTCACGCTGGCTGTCTCTGATCCCTCGGCCATCCTGTGGGTGTCCTGGGATGGCACTCAGGGTGATCTGTTCCATAACCTTGCCGGGCACCCAGGTCAGGCTGACAGGCCTGGAGTTCCCCAGATCCTCCTTCCAGCCCTTCTTGGCGATGGGCTCACATTGGCACCTCCAGTCCTCTGGGACCTCCCTGCTGAGCCAGCACTGATGGTAAATGATGGAGAGCAGCTTGGGGAGCTCATCCACAGCTTCCCCACCCCCGTAGGATGGATCCCATCTAGTCCCAGAGACACCTGTGAGCATCTGAGATGACCAGCAGGTCACCAACTTCTTCCTTGTGGATTCCAGGGGCTGTTCTGCTCCCTGTGCCCATCCACATGCTCAAAAGAACACTTTTCTTGAGGTAAACCTGTCCTAAAATTGAAAATTGAGACAAAGAAGGTGTTAAGTAGGTCAGCCTTTTCCTTATCTTTAATTATTATATTCTCCACTGCATCCAATAAAGAGTAGAGGTTCTCCTCATCCCTCTCTTTGGTTTATTTTTTTTATAAAAATATTTTGCATTTATTTACAGCAGCTGCCAGGTTAAGTTCTCATTGAGTTTTCATGTCTCAGCTTTTCTTTCTGCTCAACCTAGCAAGCTCCTTAAACATTTCTTATGTTGCCTGACCTTCTGTCCAAAGTTGATGCTCTCTCCTTTTTCCCCTGAGTTTCCGCAAAAGCTCCATGGCCAGCCAGGCCAGTCATTTCTCCTAATCGCTCATCTTTTGCCACACTGGGACAGGCTGCTCCTTCCCCCTTAAAATTACTGTCTTGAAATGTGTCCATCCTTCCTGGACCCCTTTGTTTTTAAGGGATGTTTCTCTTTTAAAAATCAATACCTGATTTGGAACTCCCAAAATCAGCATCCTAAAGAGGCAAAAGTCTGCCCTTCCAAATTCCAGTGTGGAAGTTTGGTAGCTGCCCCTCTTTCTTTTAGAGAACATTGAAAACTTGATTATTTCATGGTCACTGTGCCCCAGGCAGCCTCCAAGCCCCACATCTGCCACCAGCCCTTCTCTGTTTGTGAACAGCAGCAGACAGAGCTTTCCTTGGCAGTTAGAGTGTTACCAAAAATTCGGTAAAACAGAAAATTCCTTAACCCCAATGCAGCATTAAGGAGCAGCATTACTTATTCAGCTGGATGCAGGGGGGATAGCTCCTTCCAAAGCCGTGCATGCTGAGCACAGGAAAGTTTCTGTTTATATTCTGTATATTGCACACATATTCATTGATTGTCCTGGACTAAACACAAATATGATAATGGTTTCCCCAAAATCATTAACACATTTCCTCTCCTCATTACCCATGTGTTCTTCTGTCCTGGGGCTCTCTCTGGTGGTCCCTGGTGGTCATGGACCCCAATGTTCCAGTGCGCCTAGGTGGCAGGACACTGAGGCTGGTGAACTTGCTGTTCCCCTTCTCACACAATGGGCATTGTGTGGTTTTCACAGG
Organism: Melospiza melodia melodia; assembly: GCF_035770615.1. Taxonomy (NCBI): domain Eukaryota; kingdom Metazoa; phylum Chordata; class Aves; order Passeriformes; family Passerellidae; genus Melospiza; species Melospiza melodia. The sequence goes on from NW_026948690.1 coordinate 7,952,280, forward strand.
TCTGGGGTTTAGGAGAACAAGCTCCAGGTGTCAGCTCACCTGGTGTAGACAATTTATCATCTGGTAACATGAGGTCACAGACTGGGCTATGACATCACAGAGCGGGTTATGTTTGGTCATGGAAAAGCTATGTCATCATAGAGTGCCTCTGTGACATCACAGGGCAGAGATCTGACATCACAGAGCAAAATATGACATCACAGAGTTGGCCCTGACATCAGAGACCAGCTGTGTGACATTAGCAAATGAGCTGTGACATCACAGAGCAGATATCTGACATCACAGAGCAGGCTGTGACATCCCAGAGGGGCTGTGTGACATCCCAGCAGGGCTGTGTCAGGTCACTGTGTTGGTCACTCTGCCCCAGCTTCCCCTCACAGTTTCTCCCAACAACTCCAACGCTGTTCATGCCCAGCAGGGTCCCTGTCCCCCGGGATCCCCCCGGCCCACCTGGAGCCACAGCCTCCACCAATGGATGTTCCACAGGATCCACCCCAGAGCCTGACAGGTGACAAGGGGCCAGGGCTGTGCGACCAGGGCATCAAGGACAGGGATTATCCAGGTCACTGTGGCCTAGATTTGGTTCCCTAGGGCAGGAAAGATGTCTGGCAGCTGGAGCAGGGTCTGGGAAGGGCCTCCAAGGTGGGGCTGGAACCCTTGGGCTGTGAGCAGAGGCTGAGGGAGCTGGGCTTGTCCAGCCCGGAGCAGGGAAGGCTGATGGGCTCCTCATGCCAGCCTGGCAGTGCCAGCGAGGAGGGGATGGAGAACACAGAGCCAGGCTCTTGACAGGGGGGCTGGTGGGAGACAAAAGCCAATGGGTGGAAGGGGAAGGAGGGGAGATCAGCCAGGACAGGAGGAGATGAATTGAGTCAGGCTGGTTTCAGCATTTCCCCAACACCAAGAGCAGCCTGACCTCCCTTCTCCATCCACCACTGACAGCTTGGCAAATCAGGAATTGTTCGAGCTGCTCTGCACCCACTCCAGGACAAGCATCCTGATACAAGAATTTAATTGTGTTTATATCTACCACAGAACCATGTTTGTCAGAAATTAATTTTAGTATGGAAATAATTTGTGGATGGTGGACTCAGCAGACGCTGCTGGGATATTGCACATAGCTCAGGGAAGAGCGTGATTGTTATTAAATTGTGTCCTGTTCAACTGTGGTCTGTTGGCCAAGAAGAGAAACTTTCTGTGCCTCTGAGTCTCACCAGTTCCTGACCCCTAAAGGACAGAAACCCTGATGAGCTGTGCTTCCCACTCCAGTGGTGGCACTTCCACCTTCCTCCATAGCCAGAGCAGAGCTCCCTTGTACCAGAAAGTCCCTGGCAAAGGAGGGATGAAGGAAACAGGAGAGGCTGTGGGGATCAGGTGCGGGGTAGATCCAGGGACAAGACTGACTTTTGCATTTGATGGAGCTGTGCCTTCCCCTGGCTTTGTTGGCTGGCAAGAAATCAACATCCCTCTGTGTCTCGGGCAGCTCCTTCTCTAAGGAAAGCAGGTGGGAGTTGGAGCCAAGGAGCTGAAAGCTGCAGGTGCAGCCTGGGCTGGAGGGAGCTCAGATTTGCACAAGGCTGCTCTGAGTGCCAGGGCTTGGATGGGGGAAATGGTGGGGTGGGGGCAGGGACAGAGTCTGATTGATTGTCAGCCATGCAGGGTCTTGATTTTCATATCTATTCAAACTGCATGAAGAGGTACTTGGATTCAGTGTCAGCTGGAGATTACACGTATCAATCAATTAACAGGGAGAAGAAACCTAAATTGGACCTAGGAAAACTTTTCTCACTGTCTCTTTAAATAGAATCTATTCAACTTGAATACACTACTGGAATTCATCTAATTAACCACAAAAGATTTGAAAATTAAATCAAATTACCCCCAGAGGCTTGGCTTGTTAAGGTGTTCTGAATGTAATGAGCCCCGGGACACTGAATTCCCGCACTCAAGAGCTGAAGCCTGAACAAGCCTCTGGAGCAGGAAAATTCAGCAGCAGCCTCCAAGTTGCTGAGGATGTCAGCAGCCCCCACTGAGGCCATCCCTGCCCAAAGACCATGGGGGAATGGGCAGACAAGGAGAGTGTCCCTGGGGCTGGGGCAGCACAACTCAGAGGCAGCAGCAGCTCCAGCTGGGAAATGGAGTGTGGAATGTGGCTGGGAAAGCCCTGCCTGTGCTGTGCCAAGCAGGACACACAAGCCCTGACTCCCATCCCCCAGATTACTCTCTCAATGAGACGTTTAAAAGGAATTACAATTGTTTGTTTCCTCTGATTGAACTCACTGGAGAAATAACAAGAGATTCTCAGGAGCTCAAAACAACCTAACAGCTTTTACTGGCAAACTGGAAATCCAAGAAAATTTTTGCAAAAGTTTTAATATCAACACAAAACACTTCTCAATGCATTATCTTGGCCCATTCATTTCCAGAAATTTTAAACCTCTTCTATTTTAAGTTAAATAAAATGTGCAAGAGAAGGTAATTAGCAAAAGATAAAGAAAGAGAGAATGACATAAAAGATACAGAGGAGCACACACACAGCTCCAGCTCCTGGATTCCAGTGGTGTTCAAAAAAATTCCAAGAAGAGGTAGGGCCAAGATGTGTGCATGCCTTGTGGTCAGTCTTCAATACCCCTTGGTTTTGCTGGGCCCTTCCCCCAGGTGGGCCTTGGGCTCATTTGGTCCCTCAGGAGCTGGGCTGGGGCTGCAGAGGTGGCTGTGGAGCATTGCCTGTACTGTGCCAGGGACTGGCAGCCACTGCTGGGCTGGGATAGAGGCTCTGGGGGGATTGGGGTTCCAGGGCAGGGCAGTGCTGGGGTCATAGGGCAGGGCAAGGCTGGATCTGCCCCCTTCCTTCCCCCCAACACAGGAAATGTTTCCAGCCAACAATCTCCTCCAGTCTGTCATAACAGGGAATGTTGGAGGTGGAACCCCAATTCCGGCCATGGGCACCTGGATGAGAAGGACAGTTCTTTTCCATAGGAAGGAAAGCATGGAGCCCCAGTTTGGAAGGCAGGTAAGAGCCTCACTGGGCCAAGGCCAGCCAGATTTGTCACTAATTGCAGATTTTTTCTGGGAGCAGTGTTTGAATATAGGGAATTTTGGAGGTGGATGCCCAATCTCAGCCATTGGCACCTGGAGAAGCAGGACAGTTCCTTCCTAAAGGAAGGGGAGCACAGAGCCTTCCCCAATGTTTTGTGGATAGAAGAGATGTGACCCTTGCGAAACCACTGCCAGCCAGACTTTCACCTGGCAATATTGCTATGGGAACAATCCTTGGATATAAGGAAATTTGGAGGTGATATCCCAATTCTGGCCATGGGTGCCTGGAGGAGAAGGACAGTTCTTTTCCATTGGGAAGGAAAGCACGGAGCCCCAGTGTTTCATTAGCAGATGAGAAGCGACCCTCAACATGCCAAGGTCAGTTGGACCAGTCAGGCAGTCCATGGGAGGCCAAACCAGTCAGACATGCTCTGTGTCTCCTTGTTTTTAAGAGGCCCCATAATGTCACAATGGTGCCTTGATTCCATGGGGTCCAGCAGTGTCATAATGGACCCTTGGTTCAGTGGAGTTGCACAATGTCAAAGTGGCCCCCAGGTTCCAGAAGGCCCCAAGTGTCAGAATGGTCCAAATGATTCCATGAGGCCTCGCAGTGTCACAATGGTCTCTGTGGTTCCCCAGGCCCCACAATAACATGTGACTCTTCTGTTCCATGAGCCCTGAATGTCACAATGGACCTTTGGACCTTGGGGGTTTGCGGAGTCACAATGGTCTCCTTTGACTCATGAATGTCACAATGGATGATTGATGACAGGAGGCCCCTCTGTGTCACCCTGGAGCTCTGGTTCCATGCAGCCCTGCAGTGTCCCAATGAACCCTTGGTTCAATGGGGTACCATAATGTCACCATGGCCCCGAGGTTCCATGCATCCCTGCAGTGCCACAATGGCCTCCTTTGGTTGAGCAGTGTCACAATGGAGCACTGATGACACGAGGCCCTGCAATGTGGACAAGAGACCTTTGGTTCCATGCAGCCCTGCAGTGTCACAAAGGCCTCTTGGTTTCATGAGGCCGCACAGTATCATAATGGTGCTCTTGGTTCTGTGGGGACCCCCAAGGTCACAATGGTCTCACTGGTTCCATGAGGCCTCACAGTGTCACCATGCTTTGCTTATTCCATGAGGCCTCATAGTGTCACAAAGGTGCCCATGATTCCATGTGTACCCACAGTGTCACAATGGTCCCTTGGTCTCACAGGGCCCCACAGTGTCACAATGGTCCCTTGGTCTCACAGGGCCCCACAGTGTCACAATGGTCCCTTGGTTCCATGGGCCCTGTGCTGCTGTATTCCCCCCTCCCCTTCTCAGGCCACCCTGCCAGCTGAGAAATGCTCCTTGGGCCTTGGCCTTGTTCAACAGCCCCTGGGCTCAGCTCCTCTGCAGCTCATCACAAACACTGTCTGCTCCAGGCACTTCTGCTGCCCAACCAGCTCCTGGTTCCTTTAGCAGCAGCCCTGGGTCCTGTTTGTGTTCCCTCAGTAACACAACATTCCTGTTCTCACACTGCCAAAGAAAGCTGTTGGTGCCAAGTGTGGTCAGGTTGAACCATTGCTGGGACTGAAGCCCCTCTCTTGCGGCCCTGCACACAGTGCTCCAAAAGGAGCCCTTGGAGCTCTCCTGGGCCAGCGACTCCCTCTGAGTGGGGCCTCTCCCAGCCGGGAACTCTCCTGTTTGCTGCACTCGGGGATCCCGAACAATGATGGAGCCTGGGTCGATCCACCCCCCCTCCTCCAGGCTCAGCCCTTTGCCTGTTGGGGAGATGCCAGAGGATCCACAGGGAGCATTGCCTGCCCTCAGGGGAATTGCTCACAGGTGCCTGGCACTGACTCTTGGTGTCTGTGTGCACACAGGAGTGCCTGTGCTGGGGAAATGTGGCAGAAATGCTGCTCCCTGAGGGGCTTGAGTGCCTTGGATAGCTGAGTCAGTCAGGCCTGTAAGTGAGGTTAAGTCACGAAGTCTAAGCTAAGCTAAATGTGACTCAGAGTTTTTCTTTTGCTAAGTTTTATGTTGAATATAAGTTAAGTTGAATATTGTTAAGTGTTATTCCTCTGTTAGATTGCTAAGTCATAGGTTGTAAGTAAGGTTAAATACTGTTAAGCTCTGTTCTTTTGCTAAATTGTGAAGTTGAAGGTATCAGTTAAGGTTAAGTCCTGTTAAGTTTGAGCTCTTTTAACCTTTTGGGCCGTATTCCTTTCATCCTTGCCCTCACTGCCCTTGTGTCACACACACATAGGGACAGTTCTCAGTTCATTTCTGGTTTGATTGCCTGGATTTGGTTTGGTTTTGTTGTTCCTTTGTTTCCTTGGTGTGCCTGAAGTGCCCAGTCAGGAGCAGAGTGACTCTTGCCAAGGAATTTTGTGCTGCTGTCCCTTAATATTAAATCTGGTTTTTGCTGCTCCCTTGCTGGGGATTTTTTTCAGCACTCTCAGCCCTCGTTTATAACAGGGTGAAGGAGCCCTGGCCCAGGCTCTGGCCCTGGGGGACACGGGGACAACTGCCGGGGGGTCCCTGTCCCCCTGTGCCACCCCCAGGGCCCCATCCCCCTGTCCCTGTGTCAGGCTCTGGGGTCAATCTCATGGAACATCCTCTGGGGGAGGCTGCGGGGCTGGGGGCGGGGGGACCTGGGGTGACAGGGGACCCCGCTGTGCACGAGCAGGGTTGGACTGCTCTGGGGGGAGCTGTGAGGGGGGCCGGGGCAGAGTGACCTCCCCAGGGACCTCACACAGCCCCTGTGATGTCAGACAGTCCCATGTGCTGTCACACAGCCATCTCTAATGGAACACACCCCCTGTGATGTCATACAACAGCCTGTGATGTCACACAGCCTTCCTGTGATGTCACACAGTCATCTGAGACGTCACCCTGTGATGTGATACAGCCATCTCTGTGATGTCACAGATGACACTGTGATGTCATAAAGTCACCATGTGATGTCACTGTCTTTTCTGTGATGTCACAGTCTGTTCTGTGAGGTCACAGCCTGATCTCTGATGTTGCACACCCATCTGGTGATGTCACAAACCAATATTTGATGCCACAGATTAACACTTTATGATGGCAGAGTCGGCTCTATTGCCTCACATCCTACTCTATGATGTCACAGCCAGCTCTGTGATGTCACAGCTCCCTCAGTGATGTCACAAAACACTCAAGAACTCAGTTACATTGAAATGCTGAAGTTTCTTGCACTTTGAAGAGATTCCTGTCAGGGACACGACAGGGAAAGTGTCCCCAGGTTCCAGGCAGACCAGAACACTGAAGGCAGTGATGGCAGCTGGGGACAAACAAGGCCAAGGTGTCTCTGGTGCTGAGCAAAGCTGGATGTGTTTGAGGAATGCCAAGGGCCAAGGCCTGAGCCCCAGCCCCTGGCCAGGCTGATCCTGTCCCTCCCTCCTTGCTCAGGGCTCTTGCCGGGATGGGCACTGGCATGTGGGGATGTGCAATGGCAAGGGCAGGAGCATGGGGCGGCCCCTGCCAGGCTGCTGAGCAGGGACAAGGAGGCAATGAGGCCCCAGGCCTGCAAGGGTCACTTGTCTCCTGCTCCTGCCTCAGGCCCAGGCCCAGCCGCCATGGCCAAAGTGCTGCCCAAGTTGGCTCTGGCAGGGCTGTCTTGCAGCTGCTGCCCATGCCTGTGCCCTGTGCAGCCCAGGCTGTCCCACGGTGTCCCTGCCCTGCGTTTCTGTCCCTGCAGGCTGTCGTCCCTGGCACAGTACAGGCAATGCTCCATGGCCACCTCTACAGCCCCCAGCCCAGCTCCTGAGGGACCAAATGAGCCCAAGGCCCACCTGGGGGAAGGGCTCATGAAGACCAAGGGATATTGAAGGCTGACCACAAGACAAGCACACATCTTGACCCTACCTCTTCTTGGAATTTCCATCTGAACACCACTGGAATCCAGGAGTTGGTAGCTCTGTGTGTGCCTCTCTGTATCTTTTTTGTCTTTCTCTCTTTCTGAGTCTTCTTTTTCTGTGCTCCTGCAAATTTTGAACTACATTAAATTGAAGAGGCTTAGAGTTTGTGAAGTTGAATGGGCCAAGTCAATGCTTTGAGAAGTGTTTTTTTTTGATGGAAAGTCTGTCATAGTTTGACATGAGAAGAATTTTTAAAAGCAATTCAAAACTTTTTGTGCAACTGACAATCTGTTAAAGATACTGAACATGCTCTGGGAAACACATTTGTTAAAGATGAAAAAACCCAGGAACCTCCTCTTTCTTTTCCAGTCAATAAAATGCAGTGGGGCCTGGCCCTGGCTCTCATCTCAACCAAACCAAACCAAACCAAACCAAACCAAACCAAACCAAACCAAACCAAACCAAACCAAATTAACCCTGCCATGGCCTGAGCCCCTTCCCCCCAACCCCCCAGGCTGCCCCCCCATTGGCCCCATTCTAACCAAACTAAACCCCAACAACTACCAAACAGGACAAAGAAAGGTTCTACAAAACCGTAACCACAACAAAGGTAGCCACACCTATTAAAATCTTACCATCAAGTCCCCTTCCCCCAACACCTTTCAAATCATAAACCTCTACAACCTGCAACCCATACAAAATACCCCTACAACTAAAATTAAACACAAAAACACCCAAAAACAAACCATAAAACCAATCCTAACAGAGTCCAACCACAACTTCCACCATAAGTTACTGGCAGGTGAGGTATTAGTCCTTTCAATACTTCAATCCTCCGTCAAGTATAAGAAAACCCCAAAATACAAGCATATAAAAACAAATATTAAATTATGAAAATCAGTAAAGAAGAAATTAACACTCAAATAAAAAAGAAGAAAAAAAAAACCTTAATCTTAAAACTAAAACCCTCTTGTAAACTCTAAAGAAAAAACTCTTTTCTTTTATTACACATAAAACTAAAAACAAGAATTCAAATTAATATCAAACAAAAACTTCCATACTAAAGTAAACAAATGTTAAAATAACGGTAGTTTCATCAGATGATTAAGCAAGGGAAAAAAGTAATCCAGTATCCCCAAGAAGACCTATATTCCTAGAGATAAAAAAAAAAATTAGAAGTAAATAATAAAAACTGTTACCTTTAAACAACTCATCTTTACAACATTTTAGAATTAAACTAAAAAAATGAGTATTCTACAAACAGTAAATTAAGTAGAAATTTTAAGTTTACATTCTTTACATTGTCAGTAAAAAGAAAAAGTTCTAGAGAATAAAAAAGTGCTCTAAAGAGTTTATTTTAATTCTTACTACCTTTTGCTGTTAAATTTATTTTTAATAAAATTTTCCTTTAAACCCTTTTAAATTTTTCAGCATACTTTACCTTTCTTGTAATCCAATCTCACAACAAAATAAATACATAAAGAATTAAATGACACTAAAACCCACCACACTCATCAATACAATAATTAGGAAATCTCACAATTAGAAAAAAATTAACAAACCAAAACCACTACAATGTCAAAATCAACCTTCTGCCAAAGTTTCTCTGATTTTCTAAAGTTCCCAGTAAAGGCTGTTTGGTTGTTTGGAGTGCCTGAGAACCTCTTGTTGGTATTTTCCAAGGAGTCCAACTCAGAGGAAACAAACAATTGTAATTCCTTTTAAATGTCTCACTGAGAGAGTAATCTGGGGGATGGGAGTCAGGGCTTGTGTGTCCTGCTTGGCCCAGCCCAGGCAGGGCTTTCCCAGCCACATTCCACACTCCATTGCCCAGCTGGAGCTGCTGCTGCCTCTGAGTTGTGCTGCCTCAGCCCCAGGGACGCTCTCCTTGTCTGCCCATTCCCCCACGGTCTCTGGGCAGGGATGGCCTCAGTGGGGGCTGCTGACATGCTCAGCACCTTGGAGGCTGCTGCTGAATTTTCCTGCTCCAGAGGCTTGTTCAGGCTTCAGCTCTTGAGTGCAGGAATTCAGTGTCCCAGGGCTCATAAACATTCAGAACATCTTAAAAAGCCAAGCCTCTGGGAATCATTTGATTTCAGTTTCCTAATAATTTGTAGTTAAGCAGATCTCAGAAGTGTATTCAAACACATGATATTTAAAAAGACAATGAGAAAATATTTTTTTAGGTCCAGTTTAGTTTTGTTTTCCTGTTAATTCATTGACATGTGCAATCTCCAATCGACACTGAATCCAAGTACCTCCTCATGCAGTTTGAATAGAGATGAAAATCAAGACCCTCCATGGCTGACAATCAATCAGACTCTGTCCCTGCCCCCACCCCACCATTTCCCCCATCCCAGCCCTGGCACTCAGAGCAGCCTTGTGCAAATCTGAGCTCCCTCCAGCCCAGGCTGCACCTGCAGCTTTCAGCTCCTTGGCTCCAACTCTCACCAGCTGTCCTTGGAGAAGGAGCTGCCCGAGACACAGAGGGATGTGGAGAGTTTTGTCAAAGAGTGGCTTGAGGAGAGAGGACACAGCCAAATTAATTTGGTAAAGATGTCCTCACTAGGGCAGAGGCCTTTTTGCAGGCAGGGTGTCTGTTGGGAATGTAGCTGACTAGAGAATGGAAAAGTACAAGACGGTGGTTAATTCCAAATCTTGCACCAGCAAGATAAGGTGTCCTTGGGCCTAGCGGAGTATGATAAAGAAATGGACAGCGAGGTGTGAGAAGTAGAGAACGTAGGCCCAAAGGAATGTGGATGAGTTAATGGTATAGTTTAACCAATAGATTGCTTGGCTTACAGAATATTCATCAGATTATTATTTGCTGTATAAGTGTTTGATGCTTTCTTCTATAAACTGGACCTGTGATGAACCATCTGATGTATGGGTCTCCTTCTCTCAACAGAGGGATGTTCATTTATTGTCAGCCAAAAAAGCCAAGGGAAGGCACAGGTCCATCAGATGCAAAAGCCATTCTTCTGCCTGGCTCTGCCTTGCACCTGATCCTCACAGCCTGTCCTGTTTCCTTCATCCCTCCTTTGCCAGGGACTTTCTGGGACAAGGGAGCTCTGCTCTGGGGATGGAGGGAGATGCAAGTGCTACCGCTGGGATGGGAGCCAAAACTCATCAGGTTTGTGTCCTTTGGGGGTCAGGAACTGATGAGACTCAGAGGCACAGAAAGTTTCAATTCATGGCCAACAGACCATAGTTGAACAGGACACAATTTAATAACAATCACGCTCTTCCCTGAGCTGTGGGAAACATCAGAGCAGCGTCTGATGATTCTGCCATCCACAGGTGATTTCCATACTAAAATTACTTTCAGACAAACATGGTTTTATGATAGATAAAAACACAATTCAGTTCTTGCATCAGGATGCTCATCCTGGTGTGGTGCATAACAGCTCCAACAATTCCTGATTTGCAAAGTTGTCAGTGGTGGATGGAGAAGAGAGGTCAGGCTGCTCTTGGTGTTGAGGAATTGCTGAAAGCAGCCTGACTCAGTTCATCTCCTCCTGTCCTGGCTGATGTCTCCTCTTTCTCCTTCCACCCATTGGCTTTTGTCTCCCCCCAGCCCCCTGGGAAGAGCCTGGCTCTGTGTTCTCCATCCCCTCCTCGCTGGCACTGCCAGGCTGGCATGAGGAGCCCATCAGCCTTCCCTGCTCCGGGCTGGACAAGCCCAGCTCCCTCAGCCTCTGCTCAAAGCCCAAGGGCTCCAGCCCCACCTTGGAGGCCCTTCCCAGACCCTGCTCCAGCTGCCAGACCTCTTTCCTGCCCTGGGGAACCAAATCTAGGCCACAGTGACCTGGATAATCCCTGTCCTTGATGTCCTGGTCACACAGCCCTGGCCTCTTGTCACCTGTCAGGCTCTGGGGTGGATCCTGTGGAACATCCTTTGGTGGAGGCTGTGGCTCCAGGTGGGCCAGGAGGATCCCGGGGGACAGGGACCCTGCTGGGCATGAACAGCATTGGACTTGTTGGGAGAAACTGTGAGGGGGAGCTGGGGCAGAATGACCAACCCAGAGACGTGACACAGCCCTGCTGGGATGTCACACAGCCCCTCTGGGATGTCACAGCCTGCTCTGTGATGTCAGACCTCTGCTCTGTGATGTCATGGCCCATTTTCTAATGTCACACAGCTGTTCTGTGATGTCACAGCCAATTTTGTGATGTCATAATTGAACATATGATGTCAGACCTCTGCCCTCTGATGTCACAGTTGGCTGTGTGAAGTCACAGAAGCAGTCTATGATGACATAGATTTTCCATGACCTCACATAACCCACTCTGGGTTGTCATAGCCCACTCTGTGACAACATGTATCCAGATGATCAGTTGTCTCCACCAGGTGAGCTGACACCTGGAGCTTGTTCTCCACAACCACAGGCCTGTGAAAACCACACAATGCCCATTGTGTGAGAAGGGGAACAGCAAGTTCACCAGCCTCAGTGTCCTGCCAGCTCAGCCAGGCCCACTGGAACATTGGGGTCCACGACCACCAAGGACCACCAGAGAGAGCCCCAGGACAGAAGAACACATGGGTAATGGGGAGAGGAAATGTGTTAATGATTTTGGGGAAACCATTATCATATTTGTGTTTAGTCCAGGACAATCAATGAATATGTGTGCAATATAGAGAATATAAACAGAAACTTTCCTGCGCTCAGGCTGCACGGCTTTGGGAGGAGCTGTCCCCCATGCATCCGGCTGAATAAAGAATGCTGCTTCTTAATACTACATTGGGGTTAAGGAATTTTCTGTTTTACCGAATTTTTGGTAACACTCCCACTGCCAAGGAAAGCTCTGTCTGCTGCTGTTCACAAACAGAGATGGGCTGGTGGCAGATGTGGGGCTTGGAGGCTGCCTGGGGCACAGTGACCATGAAATAATCAAGTTTTCAATGTTCTCTGAAAGAAGGAGGGGCAGCTACCAAACTTCCACACTGGAATTTGGAAGGGCAGACTTTTGCCTCTTTAGGATGCTGATTTTGGGAGTAACAAATCAGGTCCTGATTCTTTGAAGGAAAACATCCCTTAAAAACAAAGGGGTCCAGGAAGGATGGACATATTTCAAGGAAGTAATCTTAAGGGGGAAGGAGCAGCCTGTCCCAATGTGGCAAAAGATGAGCTAGTGAGGAAAATGACTGATCTGGCTGGCCATGGAGATTTTGTGGGAACTCAAGGGTAACAAGAGGTGCATCAACTTTGGACAGAAGGTCAAGCAGCTTAGAAAATGTTTAAGGATGTTGTGAAGTCGTGCAGAAAAAAAGTCAAGAGGTGAATGCTCAATTAGATTTTAACCTGACCACTTCAGTGAAAAAAAAATAGACAATGTTTCCCCAATTAAATTAATAGCAAAACATGGGTTAAGGAAACCTCTACTCTTTATTGGATGCAGTGGGGAATATAGTAACTAAAGATAGGAGAAGGCAGAGCTTCTTAACATCTTGTTTCTCTCAATTTTCGATATTAGGACAGGCTGTCCTCAGGACAAGTACTCTGCTGAGCTGGTAGATGGGCACAGGGAGCAGAACAGCCCCTGGAATCCAGGAGGAAGCTGTTGGTGACCTGCTGAGCCACTCAGAGGCTCACAGGTGTGTGGGGTCAGATGGGATCCATCCCAGGGGTATGAGGGAGCTGTGGATGAGCCCCCCAAGCTGCTCTCCATCATTTACCATCAGTGCTGGCTCAGCAGGGAGGGCCCAGAGGACTGGAGGTGCCAGTGTGAGCCCATCGCCAAGAAGGGCTGGAAGGAGGAGCTGGGGAACTCCAGGCCTGTCAGCCTGACCTGGGTGCCCAGCAAGGTTATGGAACAGATCACCTTGAGTGCCATCCCAGGGCACCCACAGGATGGCCGAGGGGTCAGAGCCAGCCAGCGTGGATTCCAATGTCTGCATGGAATGGTCTGGATGAGGGGATTGTGTCCAACACCAGCAAATCTGCAGATGACACCAAACTGGGTGTGAGTTTGGATCTGATGGAGGATGGAGGTAGGAGGGCTCTGCACAGGGCCCTGGAAAGGCTGGATCGAGGTGTGGTTTAAAAAGGATGTGTGATCCAACAAGGTCAGGTTTAATAAGTCCAAGTGCTGGGTCCTGCACTTTGGCCACAACAACCCCTGCAGTGCTACAGGCTGGGGACAGAGTGGCTGGAGAGCAGCCAGGCAGAAAGGGACCTGCAGGGACTGATGGACAGCAGGTTGGACATGAGGCAGCAGAGTGCCCAGGTGGCCAAGCAGGCCAATGGCTCCTGGCCTGGATCAGGAATGGTGTGGCCAGCAGGAGCAGGGCAGGGATTCTTCCCCTGTGCTGGGCACTGCTTGGGCAGCATCTCGAGTGCTGTTTGTAGTTCTGGGTCCCCTGGGGTGGGGAATTAGAAGAAATTTGTATCAGGATGAGTAAAGAAAGCCAAGGTGAAGCAAGGGAAATGCTCAGGGCAGTTTGGGGGTGGCTGCCAGGCAGCCCTGGCTCTGAGCAACAGCGTCTGCAGTGGGACAGGAAACTCCCAGCTGATGGGAACAAACTTTCTGGCTGACTGCAGAAGCCAGGACAAAGCTGAGTGGTTTCCCTGGTGTCCCCCTGTGGGATCTCAGCACCTCAGGATGGAGGTGCAGAGTGGCCGAGAACACCCTTGTGGGGGCTCAGGAGTCCTGGAATGTTGCCAGAAGTGTCTGGTGGCTGGACTTTGATCCTACACAGGAGACGACACCTGTATGAGGACTGGGAGGATTTCACTGGGGTGAATAGTGAAGGGATAAGTTAATTAGAGTGTAAAACACAGGGTTTAGGATTTCTGTACAGGGGGGTCTAAAGAAGTAAGATGGAGGAATTGGGCGTGTCTTCTTCTTCTTCTTCTTCTTCTTGGCCTCCATCTTCTGTGGTGATGGTGGCACTTTGGGATTGGTTATTACTAGAAGTGCACTGGTTAATAAGGGTAGAAGGTATTGGGGAAAAATTATAAATATTGTACACGTAACTTCGGGTATAAAGATAAGTGACCGCCCCGGGGGCTCGCAGTGTGCCCATGGCTGGCTGCTGTGCAGACCTCTGTCGGGCTGAAAGAAAATCTTTTAGATAAACAATTAATAAACACCGAGACCGAGACAAGATCAGAAGTCTCTCCTCGTCCTTTGAAGCGCCAGGCTGTCCAAGGCCACCCTGGGCCTTTCCAGGCCACCTAAACAGCCGAGAAACCGACAAGTGGCATCCCTGAGCTATCTCTGGTCATAAATCAGCCGGGAGAAGAAACAGAAAACGGAAATTCAACATCCCCCAGCCCTTGCTGGCCCAGGGGCTGATGGCATTTGTGCTCCCTCAGGTTCATGTCCCCACACCAACAGCATGGGGGTGCTCCCCCTGCTCTGTGCAATGCAAACAGGGGCTGCTGAGCCAGTGCTGCTGTGTCTGTGCCTGCAAGGATGGGGCACCTGTGTGAGCTGGGAGAGAGGCCAGGGCTGCAGAGGGGGGATGTTGTTGGCAGCTCCATGAGGACGCTCTGGGACGCTGCCCTAGGCTGTGCAGCGCACTGGGGATGGATCAGCCCCTGCTCTGCTGCTCCTTCCCATCTGCCCCAGGGCCCTTGCAGAGCACCAGCTGTGTCTGTCCTCAGCGGCCACGGCAACCCTCAGGACAAAGCGGTGCCAGGGCTGCTCCAGGTACAATTGCAGTGACACTCGTTGGTGCCACCAGGTGCCATGGCAACGGCCACGGGGACCGGTCCTTGGTTTGGTGCCATAGCAACCAATGCCTGGACCCGTTGTGATGGTTGGTGGCCATGGAAAGCTGCCCTGGGCCCTTGCTCAGAGCTGGTGTCAGTGCCCAGAGCCAGAGGGGATCCCTTGCTGGGGGCTGTGCCATGGCCACCTGCCCTGTGCCGCGCTGGCCGCTCTGGCACCAGGAACCAGCAGCCACCGGCACTGCCAGGGCCAAAGGCCAGGTCAGCCAGACAGAAAGGGGCAGGGCTGGGCACTGTTTCCATGGCAACCGGCACTGGGGGGACACCTGGGTCACCTGGCCTGGCAGCTGCCATGGAAACCCTGGCAGGGACTGAGGGCACAGCCCCTGGCACTGAGACACTGCTGGGCCGGGTGCTGAGCACAGGGCTGGGCACGCAGAGATGGTTTTGTTCTTGCTGAGCTGCAGCACAGCCAAGGCCTGTCCTGCCCCTCGTCCAGCCACGCTGGGGAGGGGCTGGGGCTGTGGGGGAGCTGGGCAGGGGACACAGCCAGGACAGGGGACCCCAACTGACCCCGGCCATAGCCCAGACCACAGCACATCATGCTCAGGGTGTGAAGGGGGGAACAGCGAGGAAGGGGGGAATTTTGGAGGGAGGGCTTTTGCCTTCCCAGGGAACACTTAGGCAAGAGGGGGCCCTGTGTCTCCAGTGGGCAGGGTCACTACCAAAGACACAGACACCAACTGAAGGAATTGTGTCATTTATATCATGCACAGCTGCAAAGATTTAAAAAAGGATAAGCTCAGCAAAGCACATCATCATTAGCAAAGAATTACAAAAGAAGCTCAGCAATCCATCATAACCCATCATTACATTTTGATGACCAATTCCTTGGTGAAACACTAGAGGTGTTTGTGGCAGGCAAAGATTCTGGCTGACTATCAAGGTACACCTTACAGACATCAGTAGTACTTTAGTGACACCGTTCATCATTCTTTTTTCTCAATCTCATTCCAATTAGGAACAAGAATTCTGTTGTCCATGGAGCTGGCACATTTTTAATTCCAGAAAAATGCCCCGAGGCCCTTTGCTGTTCAGCTTTCCCATGCTGTCTGTGGCTAACAAGGCCTGGGGGGCCCTTTCCCCTGTGGCTGGAAGGGGCTGGGTCCCAGGCCCTGAGGGGCACCCAGGCTCCTGGATGGAATTCCTGTGCAAGTCCCTCAGTGTCACAGCAGCCTTCCCATGGAGCCCCGTGGATCAGAGCATGTTCCAAAGGGGACCTTGGAGCAAACAGGGAGATCTGGTCTGGCAGGATGTGTAAAACAATATCCTGTCAGATCTACTTGTTCTCACACAGAATCCTTGGCTGCAGGGACACATTCCCATTGTTCCATCCCAGGGTTCAGGACTCAGAGTTGTCTTTCCCAGGAGCTGCTCCTTCAGCTGCCTCGGGAGGGCCTTTTGGCCTCCAGACCCACATTCTGGCTCCATTATTAGAGCTGCTGGATCCAAAAACTTTTTCTCGAACAAAGGTGGTGACTGGAGCTGGATCTCCTTTTTTTATCAATTGCTCTTAAAGTTGCAATATCAATAAATATGCTACCCTGTCATGGGGTTGAATAATCCAATCCTGGTCACTATTGTTTAACAGAATAACTGTAATTTCTCCTTAACGTTCTACATCAATTCCTCCTGCCATGACATGAACACTTTGCAAGGCCAAGCTCCAAGGGAGCAGTTACCAAATCAAAGTGTCCTGGAGGAATCTGAATTCCTGTTTCAGTACTGATAGCTCTCATTTGCTTTGAATTTCTCCTCATTAATTCCAATGCATGAAGGCCCAGCCCTGCAGCCTCTGGGCTGGCCCTGCCAGGGGCCATCACAGCCAGAACAATTTCCCAGGCAGCCCAAGTCTCACTGCCCATGGCTGGATTTGCAAACTGGGGGCAGCCGTGCACAGCCAGGGGGTTTCATTTTCCCAGTGGGCCATTGTAAGGGTATGGAGCACATCTGGGAGATGGGTTCTCCATGGACAAAGGTTCCCATCTCCTCATTTTCCCAACTGCTCTTTTAACAACCCCTTCACCCTTTCAACCATTCTTGCAGCTCGTGCATAGTCTGGTACATGAAGAACCCTGCAGGCAAAATCACTGTATTTTTCACAGGAACAGACAAAGCACTCTGCATCACAGTATCAGCAAATCCTGCAAAAATACCCAATTTCCTCCCTTCCTCCTTTTTCATTGTATATAATCTCATAAAGTTGGCCACTGACATTAGGGTCCTGGCCAATCCTGTTCTGTAGGGTATTTAGTATTACATCCCTGAGCAGCCAAAGCTACAAAATTAGTATTGTCAGCACTATTTCATATTATTATTATTTTAAATATAGATATACATATTGATATACATATAGACAGATAGATACATATATATATAAATATATATATAAAGACATATATATTAATGCCTTCTTATTCTATAAATACATATATTGTTATTTATTATATTGATATTTCACTTGTACAAATGCATCTGAGCTCAAGATTAAAGCCTTTTTCTGTTGCTCCATGTGGGAGCATTCCAACAATAATTGCTCCTTCTGAAGGTGCTGTTTCCTATGTACTCACAACAAATTCATCTTTGTCTGCCCAAACCCACAAGGTCTTTTCCTTTTCCATATGCAATTTTTGGATGCATTTGAAGCCATCCAGGGGTGCAGCTTCTTTTACGCGACTGCCCCACTGCTCCCATGGGGCTGCGACCTCAGCCCAATCCAGAGCCAGGGAACTCCAGGGAAGGGCTTCCCATCTGGGAATTTCTGAGGGGACAGATTCCTCACACTGACACTGAACAAGTGACATTTTGTTGGCATCTGGCCAGACTGTGCCAATTTTGTTTCACCAGTGGGCAGGGTCAGCACCAAAGACACAGACTCCAATTGAAGGAATCAGTGTCATTTCCTGCAGTTCAGGGAAGCAAAGAATCACAAAAGGAGCAGCTCAGCAATGCACCCAACCATCCCCACCACAGATTGCCTGCAGTGATTAAGAAAGATCCAGCAGCATTTACCCTCAGCCTTTACCATCCCCCAGACCCACACAGCAGCTGGGGAAGCTGTCACAGCCAAGGGCTGCAGAGCCACTCCTGGGCACTGGGAATTCCTGCAGGTGCCTCCAGCCCCAGGTGAGGCTCCAACCCCGCTGGGAGAGGGCCCAGCTCTGACAGTGCTGAATGAACAAACTGACAGCACTGCTAGTGTGGCAGCATCTGCTTTCATCCTCCTCTTGGGTCCCTCCCAAAGCCTGGCCAGGGCTCAAGGAGGAACCAAGGGAGCTGACTTTGATCCTTCGGCCCCAAACAAGGCCAGATGTCAGATTTCATGGCCTTGACTGGCTTCTAAATACACAAAGGTCAAGACATGTTTCACTAATGAGTGGCTACATCTATCTCAGTGCTAAAATCCATGCCCATTTCATTAGGGAGCAGATACAAAGATAACCTTTGCTTGGAAGGTTCATCCAGAGGCCACCTTTGGCTCAGGGCCTGCTGTCCAGGCCTCACTCAGGGCTGGTGTCCAGGCCTTGGCACTTCAGGGACGTGCTTTAGTGCTGGGCTTGGCACTGCTGGGTGACCGGCTGCGCTGGGTGAGCTCAGAGTGCTTTTCCAACAGAGAGGATTCCGTGATTCCATGATTCTATCCACTGCATTCAGTAGGGGCTATTTTAGCAGCATTCCTTTGCTCCAAAAGTTCCCTCTTGCCCAGCTCCTGTGGCCTGAGGCTTCAGCTCCTGGTGCTGAGCTGCTCATGGTGAACGAGACGGCTTGGAGAGAAGAACACAGTCCATGCAATTCCTTCTGGGACACGGAGAGGGGAGGCTGTGCAAACAGGAGCATTGTTTGCTGTGGCCTCCTCTCTGCCCTTCACGCCTTTCACTGCTTTGAACCAGCCAAGAGCTTTCTCCAAGAGTGCAATGGAGCAGCTGTTCCTGCTCCCAGGCCTGGCTCTCTCCAGTCTCTGCCCTTGCCTGCCTCTGTCCCTCTTGCTGTGCCCTCTGTTCCCCAGGGCTCGCTGGCTGCTGCCCAGGACTGTGGCACTGGCACAGATCCAGTGCTCCACAGCCTCCTTTCTCTGCCCTTGCAGCTGCCTGGGCACAGCAGCCTTTTCCATCTGGAAGCTCCCCATGCACAGGGAGTGCCCAGCTCCGTTCCTTGCACAGCCTCCAGGAGCCCAGGGCTGCCATCTCCAGTCCCTGCTGGCACTGGGGGCTCCCAGGTGCCTCAGGCTGCTGTGACACCGCTGCACACGGGAGGGAAGAGGGGCAGGGGCTGTGCTCAAAGTCAGCTCCATGTGCTGCTGCTGCTGCTGCTGCTGCTGCTGCTGCTGTGGGGTCATTTGTGCAGCCCTGGCCCAGAGTCAGGGATCAGATCCTGCCAGTCTCTTCCAGCCCTGGCTGCTCAGAGTTTGGGCCTTGGAGCCTCAGGTGGCCAAAGGCAGCTGCTGCTGGTCCCTCTGTGTGCCCGTGTTCAGCAGTGCTGCTCCATCAGTCTGTGCCCAGCAACGGGGAAAAGCCTCAGCCCTGCAGGGCCAGGAGCTGCCGGGCTCTGCCTGAGCAGCTCAGCCAGCAGAAAGGGAGCTGCTCCACACAGGAACCAGGAGCAAAGGACATTCCTTTTGTAGGACATGTTTTCTATTTAGAGGGAAAAAAAGGAAAAAGGAAGAAAATAGTTTATTTGTAAAAGATAAGAATAAAATCCAAGTGTTAGTGAAAAAACCAAAACATAAATGAAAATATACATTCTTTGCATTAAGAGGTAAATGATCTTTTTCAAAAGAGAACTCAATTCTTTACATTGTAAATGTGCTGATGGCCTGGATCCATCTTACTGACCTCAGCAGCCTCTTAAAAGATTTTGGGCTTTGCTCCCAACACTGGTATTTGAAATTGTGCTCGAAGCAAGAGGAAATTGCTTTGTGCCCTTCCAGCTCCAAGCAGGACTGGGAATGGAAACTCTGTCAAAGCCCAAATCCTTTAGAAGATGACCTTCCTTCTCACCCTGCGAATGAGCTGCACATTCCCTTTGAAACTGCCAAGAGTTTCTTAGAGTCACAAAGTCCCACTTACGGCTTTTTGCTCTGCCTTGGCACTGCAGAAGGGCAATTCTCCATCCACCAGCTCCAGACTGCACTGCCTCAGGAACACAGCCCACTTGCCAGCTTTGGCCCACTCGTGGCACTTCTAGAGGAGGAACAAAGTGCAATTGCACAATTCCAGCCAGTCAAGAAGGAAGAATGGTACAGACAAAACACCCTGTGCAGATCCAGGCGTTCAGCCGGGACTGTGGAGAGTTTGGGTCCTTGCCAGTTGGATGTGTGTCCCCAGCTGCAATCTCTGGCCCTGCAGCAGAGTCTCACTCACCGGCCAAAGCAGAAAGCTCAGGCGCTGTGCTCGCAAGGGGCTCGTCTGATGCAGAGCTGTCAGAGCAATGTGAGGGCAGTCAGCCCAGCTGGGCCCAGGGCTGAGCCCAGCAGAGCCCTGGCAGAGCCCAGAGCAGCCTCAGCACCCGCAGAGCCCGGCTGCAAGGAGAGAAAGCAGAAAGTGCCCATCAGCTGAGGGCTCCTGTGCCCTTGTGCCAAGGCCTGCGGTGCCCAGGCCATGCTGGCTGTGCCCAGAGCTGTGCCCAGAGCTGCCCATCCCTGCTGCCTTTGGCACAGAGCAGGAGGGCAGGACATGTGCCCAGCCTGCAGCCAGCCACGGCACATCCAGCCCTCAGCAGCTGTCCAGAGCAGGATGCTCCTGTGCTTGCTGCCAGCTCCCAAAAGCTCTGATCCCACCCTGCCAAGCACACAGGGACCCACCTCACACCACCCACGGCTGGAAGAAAAGCTGCTCCCAAACCATGGCCTCAGCCTTCTCCAAGGGCACGGCCCATCCACGCCACAGCTGCTCCCAAGCACTTCCCCATCCACACTGGACCACCTCGAATGCTTCCTCTGGAAAAACAAACAACACATTATTGAAAAGAGATTAGATGCAAAAAGGGAAAACAATAAAAATGCTATAAACTCTTATCTCTGTCAGTGCCTTGAGGAAGGCCCAACCCCTGCATGCCAAGGAAGAACCCACCCACTGGTGAGGGAAGCCTACACTTTCTCTCTTCCCCCCTGCACTGCCCCCCAAAATCACAGTGACCCTGAAGCAAACAAGGGCAGTGGAGCAGCCCAGCCCTTCCTTGCCTGCACAGCAAAGCAGCTGTGCACAGGTTCTGGAGCCCCACCTCTGCTCCCACCATGGGGCTTTGTTTGTGTCGGGCTGGCTGCCCCAGCCCCAGCCCCAGCCTGGGGCACGGTGGGTGCTGGGGGCTGTTGGCAGAGCCAGGAGCCCACTCCCATTTCGTACCCACCCCAGCCCATCCTCCCAGCCCTGCCAAAAGCAGCTGGGCAGCCACTGAAGAATGAGCTGCATCTGCCCCAGGAAAGGGGGAGCCTTTGGCTCCCAGCCAGGCTGGGCAATGCCCAAATCTGGCAGAATTTCCCCGGGTGGGGACTCACCTGCAAATTCCCTGTGGAGTTTGGCTTTGAAGAAGGTGCCAGAATCAAAGTGCATCACCTTCAGCCTCCCCTGGCCAGGCTGAGGAAGAGCTTGTCATCCCTGATGTCACCCTCGCTGTCTCCAGCAGCAGCAGCAGCAGCAGCAGCAGCAGCAGCAGCAGCAGCAGCAGCAGCAGCAGCAGCATCCCCACCCGGAACAGCTTCTGCAGAGGCTCCTTCTCCTTCCCTGGGGGCAGACCAGGCTCTCAGGGCTCTGCCCAGGGCCCCAGCTGTCAGGGAACCAGGACAAGCAAAACCAGCTGGGATGGCGGCCACCAGTGCTGGGCAGAGCAGCTCAGCTCCAGCACAAGGGCTGTGTGTTCCCATCCCATGACCCCGGTGCAGTGACACAGGCAGCACAAAAAGCTTTGGGTTCCTTTGCTTCTCATTGCCAAGGCATATGTGGAGCAGAACTTACCAGGGCTCTGGATCAAAGTGTGCCTGTGGCTCTCTCCCTTCTTCTATGGCAGAGGAATATCCCACATCCAGGGATCACAGAACAGGTCTTCCAGTGCGGGTCTGTCCAAGGAGTTCACGGATAAACACCACCTGATCAGATCTTTGCACTCTGGGGAGAGAAAGAAGAAAGTGGCGGTCAGCCAGAGAAGGCTCCTGTCTGCTTTACCCCAATATTCCTGTGCCCAGGCCGTGCTGGATGTGCTCAGAGCTGGGCCTAAACTTTCCCATCAATTCCCTGTTTTGGAGGAGAGCAGGACATGTGCCTCCTCCTCAGCAGCTGCCAGAGCGGGATGCCCACGACCCCGCTGCTGGCTCCCAGCACTGGGATTCCCCCCGTGCCCAGAGAAGAGGATCCACCTTGAGAGAGCCTTTGTGGCAGCGGGAGCTGGCCCCAGCTGAGGTTCTGGCCCCTCCTGAAAGGGTGCTCCCCACAGACCATCTGGTGCAGCAGGATGCCCAGGGACCAGATGGTAGCTGGCTCGCCATGGTACCACCCAAAGTCGTTCCATTCCGGGGGGCTGTAGGACAGTGTTCCTATGGAATACAGATGGAGTTCATCAGGGGGATGCTGCTGCTCCCAGAGCCTGGCCCCAGCATCCCTGGGTGTGCGGGGGCTGCATCAGGGGCACACAGGGTGACCACTGCCCTCTCGCCAGCACCTGGGACTTGTGCACAAAGTTAGGGTTGGAAAAGAAGCCTCTGGTGCTGGAAGAGGGCAGCCCTGGCTAGGCCCGACCATGACATGCAAAGGAAAAACCCACTCCATGCTGGGGAAAAAACCTGCCCTTATCCTCCCTGCCTGCATTGCCCCAAAAATATTATGAAGCCAGGGAAACAGGGCGAGTGGAGCAGCCCAAGCCCGTCCTCTCATCTGCACACCAAAGTGGCTGGGGCACAGGTTCCGCCCTCCCTCTCTGCTACCCCACCCACGGGGATTTTGGTCGGGCTGGCTGCCCCAGCCCAGCCCTAGTCCTGGGCAGAGTGGCTGGCAGAGGCTGCCAGCAGGGCTGGAAGATGGCTGCCCACCCAGCCCCGCTCTAAAGCAACTCAGCTGAAGATTCAGTGCCCTGACTGGCAGCAAAAGGGAGAATCCCCGCTGCCACAGCCAGCTTGGACTGGGAGATGTTGGGCCATGAGATGTCAGCAGCGGGAGCACAGCCCTGTGTAGGCTCACCTGCAAAGTGAGTGTAGACTGTGTCCTGCAGGTAGGTGCCACAGCCAAAGTCAATCAGTTTGGCCTGCCCGGTGTCCAGGTCAACCAGGATGTTCTCTGGCTTGATGTCCCTGTGCAGGACCCCGCAGCTGGTGCAGTGCCGCACGGCCTCCAGCACCTGGCGGAACAGCTCCCGCGCCTCCTCCTCGGGCAGGAACCGCCGTGCCCGAATGAAGTGCTGCAGGTCCTGACACTGCTCTGGCCGCTCCAGCACCATCACGATGCAGTTGGGGAGCTCAAGCCACTCCAGCAGCTGGACCACACCGGGGAAGCCAGTGGACACCTTGGCCAGCAGCACGACCTCCAGGGGTGCGCTGGTGCCGTCAGGCTGCGGGAGGAGCACGATGCCGTCAGTGGGGCCGATGCCGTGCCAGGCCTGGGGAAGCCCTCAGCCAGCCCGGGATGCTCTGAGCCCTGCGCTAGCCCCACGCCCGCTCTCCCTCGGGGCGTCCTGGCGGCTCCCACCGTGCCGGGCCCCGGCTCATCCACGGCCGGCAGCCCCGGCTGCTGGCCCCGCTCACTCACCAGCTCGCCCCAGTGCCGGACGCGGTTCCGTGGCACCCTTTTGATGGCCACCTGCAAGCCAAGGGCAGCAGCGGGGTGAGCTCGCCGCCCGCACTGCGAGCCCCATCCTCCGCCCTCCTCCTCCTCCATCCCCTCCTCCTGCGCCCGCCGCCGGCCCCGCCGCTCACCGGGGCGCCGCCCGAGAGCCGCGTGGCCGCGAAGACTCTGCCGAAGCCGCCGCGCCCCAGCAGCGATCCCAGCCGGTACCGCTCCAGCAGGGCCTCCTGCGCCGTCCCTGCGGGCGGGACGCGGCTGTCAGCGCTCGGCCCGGGGCCAGCAAGGACCCCCGAGCGCCCCTCACCCGCCCCGGGCCGGCCATGCCCAGGCGTTCGCTCCCGGGAACGCGGCACGGGAGGCTCGGGGCCGGCGGCCGCGCTGCCGAGCGCCGGAGCTCGGGCCGGGGAAGCCACAGCGGAGGCGGCGGGAGCGGCCGCGCCGCGTGTGTGCTCCGCGGGCCCCGGGAGGAGCAGGGGCCGGGGCCGGGGCCGGGGCCGGGGCCGGGGCCGGGGCCGGGGTCGGGGCCGGGACTGGACCCTGCGTCGGGTCTGGGGCCGGGCTCGGGCCAGGCGGAGGCAAAGGGCGGCGATGCCGCCCCCGCCCCAGGCACTGATGCCCGCCCAGCAGCGCCACCGCCAGTACAGCCAGAGCCGGACGGAGGCGAGACCGCGGCGGGACGGCCGGGGCCGGGCACGGGGCAGCCCCGCCCGGGGCCGGGGGCGGGCCGGGGGCATGGCCCGGCCCGGCAGGGGAGAGGGAGGCGGGGAGAGGAGAGGGACGCCGGGCAAGGGACCCCGAGAGAAGGGTGCCCGACAGCGGGAAAGGGAGAGAGAGAGAAAGAAAGAGAGAAGAGAAAGAAAGAGAGTATTCAAAATATCTCTTTTTTCTGCCGCCGCTACTGCTGCCGCCGCTTCTGCTGCCGCCGCTGCCGCCGCTGCAACTGAGGCACCGGGGCCGTTCGTCCCCGTGTCCGTTCCCCGCTCGCACCACGAGCCCCACGTTCGAGCCCCGCGCGCCCCGGGGACAGCCCCTCCGTCTGCCCAAACACGGGAACTTTGCAGTGCTGGGCCCAGATGCAGAGCCCTGACTCCTGCACACTGGCACAGCGATCCCCTCGCTCGCTGCTGTGCATTGTCCTTGCTGAGTGTCAAACACTGTCGGGCCACCTTCCCTTGGGGTAGGATTCCTACCTGAGCCCAGCACTGCACTGACACCTCCAGTGTTGCTTTCCTGTAAAAACGGGAAGGAAAACTGTGTGTGGCTCATGGTATTTTAGAGGGTCTAAAAATCACTAAGTCACCGATCTTAGAGGTGCAGTGCACCTGGAATTACTGGGATGGAGAAGTAGTGCAACACGGAAAAGGGGAGCATAGAAATAAATAGAGGAAAACATCTTGGATTGTTTCTTTCATTTTCATTTCCCTTCTGGAAAGCTGTTTCAGTTTTCCAGGAATCTTCTCCTGTCTGCTCTTCCCAAGAATCTCTCATGGAGACCAAGGTCAAGCTTCTGTCACAAGATTTGCCACCGGGAAATTACGCCACTGGTGAAATTTTCATTGTGACTGTTTGTGCTGGCTTAGGGCAAATTTTGGGAGGAAATCTCCAAAAGGGGTCTGTCTAGAAAGCAAGTTCAAATGGCTCCTCCCCCTACTAGTTCAGGAAAAGACTTCCCTTGAGAAAAGTGGAAAAAACCCCAGTTTATTTAACAAGTAGAGTATTCACAAGCATGAAAAATGAATTATATTAAATCAAACCTCTGACAGTGGTGAAGAGATGGCAAATTCAGAAAGTCCTTTCTGTGGGTTGTAGTTGGCTCACTCGGTCTCTCCTGAGTCCCTCTGGTGCTGTAATGCAGCGTCCCAGAGCTTGGTGGGCCACGGGTGTGAGCTGCTGCCAGTGTTTGTCTGGGTTTTCAGTCCAGAGCAGGTTTAAACAGTTCCAAGAAAAAGGAAAGCCACAGTCCGAGGAACTTCGCTTCCTAAGCTAGCTAAAACCAAATTGCTAGACCTGGGCTGTGAAGGCATCGGGAAATTTCCAAATCTGGGCACTGGCGGTCCCAGCAAACACATGAGCTGGATGATGCTGGTGCCAGAACCTGCAGATTTCCAAATTTTGACTTTCTGTGCCAGCAAATCACTGGACTTGGGCTGTGCCAGTACCAGGAAGTTTTCAGATCTAGGCGCTGGCACTGCCAGTCAACACCAGATCTGGGTGGTGTCATTGCCAACGACAGAAATCTGCCAGATGTGGGCTCTGCTGGCACTGAGAAATTTCCAAATCTGGGTTCTGGTGCAGGAAACACAAGATGTGGGGGCAGTTCCAGACCCAGTAGCAGGACGCTGCACCAGGTTTTGGATTTCTGTGCCAGCAAATTGCTGCACTTGGGCTGTGTCAGAATAGGGAAAGTTCCAGATCTGGGCACTGGCAGTGGCAGCAAACAGCCCATTTCAGGCTCCAGGCTCCAGGAAGGACTGGGTCTGGATGCCTTCCTCTTTTCTTTCCTTCTTTCCTTCCATCTTTCTTGGGATCCTGCTGCCAACAAACTCCTGATTGGGCGGTGCTGGCAAGGGGAAATTGCCAGGTTTTAGCTTTCTTTGCCTGCAAATTCTGGACATGGGTGGTGCCAGAAGAGGGAAATTGCCAGATGTGGGCACTGGCAGTGCCAGCGCACACCAGATCTGGGTGAGGAATGTGCCGGCACTGAGAAATTTCCTGATGCTAATTTTCTGTGCCAGCAAATTGCTGGAATTAGGCTGTGCAGGCATCTGAAACATTCCCAGTCTGGGTACTGGCGGTGTCAGCAAATCCGAGATCGGGTTGCTGTAGGTACCAGGTCTTTGCTTGGTTTTGACTTTCTTTGCCAGCAAGTTGCTGCACTTGAGCTGTGCAAGAATAGGGAAATATCAAATTCTGGGAAATGGCAGTGCCAGCAAACACCACATTTCAGGAAGGATTGGATCTGGACCCGTTCCATCCCTGCCTCCCTCCCTCAACAAGGTGCCAGAGGGGCTGGAGAGCAGCCAGGCAGAAAGGGACCTGCAGGGACTGATGGACAGCAGGCTGGACATGAGCCAGCAGTGTGCCCATGTGGGCAAGGAGGCCAATGGCCCTGGCCTGGATCAGGAATGGTGTGGCCAGCAGGAGCAGGGCAGGGATTCTTCCCCTGCACTCAGCACTGCTTGGGCAGCACCTCGATTGCTGTTTGTAGTTCTGGTGCCCCCAATTTAGGAAGGACATGGAAGGGCTGGAGCGTGTCCAGAGAAGGGTAACAAGGCTGGAGAGGGGTCTGGAGCACAAGAGCTTTGAGGAGTGGCTGAGGGAGCTGCTGAGGTTGTTTATCCTGGAGGAGAGGAGGCTCAGGGGAGACAAGGTGGTGTCAGGGCATGGATTGGACTTGATGATCTCCACAGCCTTTTCCACCCTTGCTGATTCTGGGATTCTCTGAAACCACCCTTGGAGCAGTTGCAGGAGGAGCCCTGGGCCTCCTCTTCAGCAGCTCCAGCAGCCCAGGTCCCTCAGCTTCTCCTGCCAGACCCAAAGCCCATCCTGTCAGTCCTGCAGAGCCTCTGCAGCTCCTCCTCACTGCCCAGAACAGGGAGCCCCAGAGCCAGACACAGCAGCCCAGATGTGCCCCCCTGGCCTGGGGTCCCTCTGGCAAGGGAGCAGCACCAGACACTGCAGGAGCCTGCAGACAATTGATCTGAAGGCCAAACCTCCTTAGCTCCTTCTGAAAGAGCAGGAACAGTTCCTCATTGCAATGTGGTGGAATGCTGGGCACCACAGCTCCAGGTGAGGACTGGACACAAGTTTGCTCCCACTGAGTGCTGGGATGGGTTCTGCAGGAGCTCTGGGCTCCTGTGCTTGCCAGGCACAAGGAGGAGAGAAGGAGCCAAGTGCACTGATGTGGGAAATGGATATCTAGAAAGCTTTTAGGGCCTAGTAGAATGCCCACAGAGTATGAATCTGTGTATAAACCTTGAGACAAGAAATGCTAACTTAAAAATGCCATGGAATAGGACAGATATTGTTGAGAGAGAAATGGAGGTGAAAAAAAGTTCCAAAAGATGGCCTTGCAAATAAGATTTTGGAAAAACAGAGCTATGAAAGATGCATTGTAGTGAGACCCACGAGGGGCAGTTTTAATAATTGGCTTTAAGGCATTCACAACGTGGCATGGCAAAAGGCTGATAGACCAAAAAAACTAATTATAATGTATTATAATTAGGAAATAGTTGGCTTCTGATTGTGATGGCGTGAATTATAACATCTGTATTGTCTCACCCTTCTCATAAGACTGAAAATTGAATAAAAGTTTTTAAAACACCTCTCAGTGTCCCCATCTCTAGGTCAAGAAAAGAGTATTATCCAACACACTGAAACACCTTTGCCTCGAGCATAACCCAGCCTGGACCAAACACACTGCAAGGTTTCCCCTGTGGCCCATGTCTCGAAACATCAGGTCTGCTGTTTGACAGCTCAGGTTGGTTTGGTGTCAAGGAGTTCCCTCAGAAATACTGGGTTTGTCTTCCTCTGTGCCTTCCCCTCAGCAGCCTTGGGGATGCTCCTGTGTGAAGCCATCTGTCTCACACAGTTTGAGACAACTTCAAACAGGATATTGTGCAATAAATCATTTCCTCTGAAGTGTTCCAACAGTCCATTTCCAGCAATAGGAAATTATTACTGATAGGTGAAAGTGGAAAACCCCCAACAGTTTATTAACAAACAGAATCCCCTCATGACACGCGTCACAAGAAGGCGCTGGGGTCTCTCTCAGAAGAACGGGAGCTGTCATGGAGCAGTTCCAGCAGCTGATGGAAGCTCGGGGGCTCGTCCAACGTTGGCTTTCTCCCGTGGCAGAGCTCCATGGGGCGGGCAGGGCAGTGAAGCAGCTGGGCTGGAGCCCCTTGCTGCCTTTTCTCCCCGGCGTGGCTCAGCCCACAGACTCTCGGGCTGGGAGCGGGGCCGCTCCGCTCCTGCCAGCACCGTGTCCCTGGGCTTGGACAAACAGTTTCCTGCCAGGAGAGCCCTGCACACTGCTCCACAGATCTTTCATACAGGCCCAAACCAACTCCAAACACTCTGTCAGCTGCAGCTTTTCACAAAGGGCTGCAGCAATCCAGGACAGCTGCGAGTGAGTGTCGCAAGGCTCTTGTCTTGTTCCTGACAGCAGAATTCTTGATGATCTTGTGCAGTTTTATTCAGATGTAACATGAGAGCTGAGGTTTTTTTGTTAAAATATTTAATGCTGAGTAACAAGCCTTGGGAGCATGAGGTACAGGACTGATGTGTGAAAGCATGAGCATATCCTCCAAAGTGGCCAGTTTAATTGTCCATTTTATTACTCTTGTATTTACTCCACACTAATAAGGAAAACCAAGCTCTGCTTGGAAGCAAAACAGGCATGGGATACACTCTGGTCCCTCGCAGGCTCCGCAGGGCTGGCAGTGACACAGCAGGCAGTCTGCTTCATTGTGAACCACTACAGAGCTGCATCCCAATCTGGTTTAAGTAGTGTGGTATTATTAAGAGCTCCTTTTCTGCATGAGATACAAAAAGGAGATCCCAAATGATCTTCATGCAAACATGCAGTAAAGAACTGCTCCTGCTATCCTAACGAAGCATTTGCTTTGGCAATTACACTCTTCCCATTCATCTTTCGATGCAGACACTTCAGGTTTTCCCCCACACCCCTGCAAGGCTGGCAGTGGCTGTTTCCCAGTTCCTGTTCTTCCCTAGAGATGGTGCAGTGTCTGCTTTGAAACAAAGAGCCCTGAGATCTGAACAGCTTGAAGGAGCATGAAGTGCTAATTAAGTGCTCATATTGGTAACACCCAGGTCTGACCTTCCCAGAGCTCTGAAGCAGCAGCAGCAGGACCATGCATCATTCCTGTTGGTGGATGTTCATGTTTCTGATGTGTAAGAGCAATGACTTTGAGGAGGGACAAAAACGCCCCTCTTCAAAGAGTGGGTGTGCAAGGAGATGTGAAGTTTCACAGCCTTTCCTAGGATATTTTAGAAAGATCTAAGAAAATATTGTGGCATGGGGTAGGTCCCTAATTTTGTCTCCAGAGGAATCCCCAAAGGGCACATTCACTCTGCTGCTGATGGCAACCCCATAAGCTCATGGACCAGTTTCCCCTGCAACATGCCACCCTGCATGGGCTTTACTAGGCCGGGACTAGACCCAGAGCTAAGCAAGCACATGCAGCCAGGTGACATTGTGTGACATCAGAAGCTGGCAACCACGAGGACTTTGCTGTCAAAAGGTTACAGTTTGCACTGGGCCCAGAAGTGTTTTTCCCTAAGGCAAAGCCAATTGAAATGTGAAGTGTCAAAGCTTCAAATGACTATGAAAGGAAACTGCAGAATAATTTCTGGAAGGGCAGCATTGTCAATGATCATGCAGCCCACCAACAGCTGGAGCTGAATCCAGAATTGCTTCTTCCAGCTGTGCAGGAATTCATTCCACTGGCAAGCACTGGTCCATGGGAACAAATGATCCCCTAGCTCTGGGCTGAATGGCAGCCAGGCTGCAGTGCAGATTGGAGGAGCCCTTGTCACTTGTTATTGGCCTCCCAGTGCACTCATCCTTCTGCAAACAAGGTGCAAACAACACAGCTGGAGTGCTGTCCCGGGTAAATATACATACAGGTGATTGCCAAAGCAGTGCATCTTTTCCCGGTGAAATACACGACCACTTCTTACCTATGGAATTGTGATTGAAGACACCTGTGAGCCAGATCTGTGGGAGATTGCAAAGGAGCAAAGCTTTGGGATTTGGGCACACTTCTCTTGGTTTCTTTGCTCAGTCCTTTGGTGAGCACAGAACACACCTAGGTAGAAAACCTTTGACTAGACAGGATCTTTTGGATCCATTGTCCCTCAAACAGGTCAACAGGTGACTCTGTTGTAATGCTAAGTAACAAAGAGCAGCACAAATGACACAAAGAAAACATGGCCAAAGAGGAAGAGGAGAGGCCCAATGAGGAAAGGATGTGGTGAGACACTGGCACACCGAGTGAGCTGCACTCCCATAATCTCTAGGCTGGCAGGTCCTGGTCTCACTTCTCCTCTTGGTTTTTTCAATTTTGTTTATTTATTTACTTTTTTTCATCATCAAAATGAAATATATAGAATTAAAAACATGTCATCAAAACTTAAAGACAGAATCAAAACACATTAATTCAAAACTACATCTAAAGATCAGAACATATGTACAGCTGTAACTATCAAGCCTAACGCATCAATCCTATTCTTCAAACACTCTCCATACAGACGGCAGCTTCTTCCTGAGCTTGGAGGACAGAGAGCTTTTCTGGATGGGAGGCGAGGACTTTGTGGGTGAGGGAACATCAAAAGTTTCCCGAGAAAACTTCTCCGTAAGACGGTAACCAGTCAGATCTGCAAAGCGGAGACACAAAGTTTAACAGAGGCCAGAATGCAAACCTAAAGCATCTGAAGCTCCATATTTCATGGGACACATTTCCTGGAAATGTCCAAACAGCTACACAGGGAAACATGCTCCTGCTGGCAGACACTGAGGCAGGCCAGGGCAAACCCTGAGCCACTTGCCCAGAGCTGGCACAGGCCCAGCCTGGCCTCTGGGCTGCCCTGGGACAGCAGGGAGCCCAGAGCCCTGTGCTCCCCAGGAATGGCTCAGCTGCACATGCACCCTCCTGCTCCTCTGCCTGCCCCACAGCTCAGCAGCCCCACAGCTCCAGGGGCACTGGCAGCAGCACAGCTCATTGCAGGGGCACGTGCAGGGCACAGCTGTTCCCTGGCAATGTGCGCAGCCTCTCTGGGCTGCCACAAGACCCTTCCTGCCAGCAGAGATTGGCCCAGCTCCCCCCTCACCTATGTGTGAGGCTGAGCCATGATTGCCTTCACCTTGTCCTCAACCTGGAGCTGCTTCAGGCCCCCCATGCCATGAGTAGGAAGGGCAATGGAGAGAACAGGGGCAGATGCACACCACAGAGACCTGCAGCAGGACTGAGGCTCTTTTCACCCATGTATCCCCAAATCTGCAGAGTTTTGGAAAACAACAAATGCAGGGAAAACACGTGGTGGGCTATGAAGTTGCAGAATATCCAGCAATGCAGCCTGTTTCTTCTGTGGGGCTTGGCAATGGATCCATCTGAATGTTTTACCCTATTGCAAAGCTGAGGAAAGGGTGGCAGGCAGTTTAGCCAGGCTGTCCTGTTCTAGAGAGTGTCTCTTGGGAACTATCAGGCCCAGCACCAACATTTAAGGCAGCATTTGCTTCAACTGTCCCATGGCAGTCAGCCTGTGGAGGTGCCTGTAAAGTGATTCATCATCTCAAGGCTAACATGAAACATCACTTTGAATAGAAAGTAGAGCTCTAAGGCCATGACAGTCATACAAGACTCCTTTGGCAGGAGCTGCACCTGCTGTGCGGGCTGTGCCACACCCAGCAGATTGTCCCCCATGTGCTCCATGAGGGCAAGGATGCTCTTCGTTTCCCAAGTTAGTGGCATCATGAGGAGATGTGGTTTTCCCAGGGCCTCAGTGGTTAGCACTGTGAAATACAAAACACTGCTCACAGCTGCAATTGCAATTGTCCCTCTGCCCACAAAAGCACAAGGCTCTATCCTTGGCCTTTGCAGGCACTTTCCCTTCCCCATCAGTCACCACATCCAGGAAAATCTGACAGACTGGGAGAACTCCAGGAAGCAGCAGGAAGCTGAGTCAGAGGAGCTTTAGTTTGGATATCAGGAAAAAGGGTTTTTCACCCAGAGGGTGGCTGGGCACTGGAACAGGCTCCCCAGGGCAGTGGTCACAGCACCAAGCCTGACAGGGCTGAAGGAGCATTTGGACAACAATCTCAGGCACTTGGTGTGACCCTTGGGCTGTTCTGGGCAAGGCCAGGAGCTGGACTCGATGGTCCTGATGGGCCCCTTCCAACTTTCCATATTCTACACTTCTGTAATTCTGAGAACTGATGGGCTGCAGGAGGGCAGAAATAGGTGACAAGAGGAGAGGAGTGAGGTTGGTTGGAGAATCAAGTCACTGAGTCCACAGAAGATGCAGGATACAGGACCCTTCCCTCCAACCATTCCCGTTCTCTGTCTCATCCCTTCTCCCTCCCACACACACAAAGGTGAAGAACATCACTAAAAGAAGAAGAACCTACTTGACTCCCATGTCCATGAGAGCAGTCTTTGCTCGTGCAGGAGTCACATTCTCCACCATGATCCCGAGGGTCTGACTGGCTGCTTTCTGAACAAATTCTGGGGCGTTGGACACCATCTGGAGAAGGACCCGAGCAACCTCATCCACCTTAGAGTCCATGTCCTTCTTCAAGGTCACAGAGAGCTCTCCCAGAGTGACAATGTCAGAGCAGGACACCTTGGAACCGAGGTTGGTCATCTGGGGAAGCCATGAGGGGAAACATAAGAATCACCTTGGAAAGAAAACCAGTTGCCTTCAACAGAAGTCCCAGGAAATGACAACACTTCCCATTGTGTCCAGAGAAACATACAAGGACAGAAGAGCAGGAGAGCACAAGCACAGAAAGGCACTTACTCTGGCACCAATTTCTGGCTTCAGACCTGCTTACTGTAGGCGTAAATAAAAATGTCATTAAGTGTTCTATTTAACCCTTCTTAAATGTCCACATCTTTGTTTTTAGGCCCTTTTACTAGAAAATAAATAAAGAGCTGCTTTCAAATCATGAAGGCAAAAGTCATAAAGATAAAAGAGTCAGGTGCTCCTGTTCAAAAAAGCAACACCAGCAGCTGAAGCACTCAGCCAGGAAACAGAAAACACAGGCTCAGGTCTACAGAATGATTTGCAGCGCTGAATTACAGCTTGGGCAGAGACTGGGACTCTGGCAAATAACATCATCAGTGTCTCAGTTTCTGCATTTGCACATTGCATTATGAAGGCACCACACTCAAAGATGAGTGTCAGATACTCGACCTGCCAGTAAATACAGCTGCATGTGCCCACAGATCCTACAGACAGCTGACAGACATTGGAAATCTCAGGTCTAAAACCAGAAATTAAGGCAGACCCTGAGCACACATGGAGATGAACAAGCACATACCTACTCTACACACTGTGTATGAAGCATGGGGGACAATTCAGAACAATGTTCTCACCTTGCTGGCAACTGCCAAGCAAACCTCACCAAGTCTACAAAGCAGGACCTCTGAATGGGACCCAGTCAGGTGTCTGATGGTGAAGAGTCCCTCCTCCTTCAGCTCCCTGAAAGGCAGAAGATTGATTTTTCTCTGCACCAAGGCAGCACCCTCTGAAATGACCAGGCTGGCAGCTCAGTTGAACAATGGGAGGTGCTTTTCAAGGAGTGCTTAATGAAATCATGGAATGCGTTGCCCCAGGATGCTGTGGCTGTCAAAAGCATTCACAAACCCAAGAGGCAAAGAGAAGGGGTTTTAGAGTGGCCATTTGAGAAGACAGCCTTTCTGAAACCTCTGGCACATGAGGCCCCTGTGTCCCTGCTTCCTAGAAGCTGTGAGACCAGGCCATGCTGCTGTTTGTTGTCACCTCCCTGTACCTGTCCCTGAGACACAGTGCCACCGGGCTGTTATTGGGGCATTTTCCTTCTTTGCCAGCCCCAGCAGGCATTCAGCAGGCAGAGTCTGCACTGCCACTCTGGAGCTGAGTTTCCACTCTGTGATCTTGGCCTCTCTGTCACCCCCTCCACTCCCTCTCACACATTCCCCAAAAAGCAGCAGGAAGTCTGCTGGGACCACCTCAGCCTGCAGAAAGGCCAAGTGGGTCCTGGCCTTTCCTGACCCACAGCAGAGCTTTCTTTCACCCCAGCATGGAAATATAAAAACTGTATTATCACATCACACAGAGGGCCAGAAGCTTTTTATTTTGGCCGCAAGTGTCCACAGGGCATTGGGGAAGAGGAGAAAAAGAGTGTTTTGCAGCAAGCAACCCGGCTACTCAGGCAGGATGGTAGGAAAAGTGTCTGGAAGCTGCTTTTTAGGACTCTGGTTGTTCTTCTGAAGCTTCTGACAGAGCTGATGGGCAGATCCCAGAGCTGTGGAGAGTTCCTGGGAAATTTGTCCTTGGATATGTCTACGAATGCTCTCCCAGCCATGAACTGCCATCTGTGTCCTGTCCATATGTTACTGCCTTGACTGTTGAGTGTCTGAGGTGCCTCTTGAGGCTGCTATGGACCTCCTTCACCAAGGAATGGATTGTGATACAACTTCCCTTTCTGCTTATGTTTGGGCACTGACAGAGCCTGGACCACTGTGCCTCGAGCGTGGGCTCTGGCCAAGCAAGACTGCAAATGAGAGCAGCTCATGGTCCTCAGCTCATGCCTGCTGCTGGGACAGGCAGACATGGCCATGGGGACAGAACAGAGCTGCCTCATCTGCCAGGGCACTAAGAAGGATGTGAATTTTTCTCTGCCCTGTCACCACCAGTTCTGCCTGGGTTGCATCCTGCAGTGGGCAAAGAGAAATCCAGCGTGCCCACTCTGCATTAGAATGATAGAAGCTGTCATGTTTTCTGAGTAGGATGAACAGGACTACATACAATTTGCCATCAGCTCCCCCAAACAATTGCTAGAGTCCAGCAGGGAGAGAACCTGGCCACCTTGCTGAAAGCAGCCCCCCAGACCCTGTGATGGCTGCTCCATCTTCCCCACAGGGAACACTGTCCCCAGCTGAGCAGGGGGCTGCAGGACCAGAGCCTGTGGATGGTCTCCTGCCCAAGGAGTGGGCCGAATTTTTCAAATAACAATGTCATCTACTGGACCAAAGGTGGCCCTGGCTGCACCAGAAGCTGGAGGGAATATGCCAGCACCAGAGATGGCTGGTTAAGGAATTCATAGAGCAGCATCCTGCACGCCCTCTGTGCCTATGGTCAAGTTGCCAAAACCTTGGTGCCAGTACTGCAGCTTCTCCTCTGTAGCAGTCTGAATTGCTGCTAGCATAGTCCAGGGTAAAGAAGCAAAAAGGACCTTTGCATAATCTCCACAGATGTTTTATTCAGCTGTGCAGGGAGATGTTCAGCTCCCAGCACCCACACACAGAGGGTCTCACTTTGTCTCCACAGGGGCCTGGGGGCTGACCCTGATCTCGGGGCAGTACAAAGATAAGGAGGCCAATCAGGGAATAGGGAAGGTGTGGCTCAGGAACACAGGAACAGACATAGGAACAGGGGAAGGAGCCAATGGGGTCTAACAGCTTTTTGAGGGAAGCTTCTTGTGTCTCCCTAGACCAGGGAATGCCCCACCAGGGTCTCCACAGTTCACCATGTTTTATATTATTAGGAAAGCTTCTCTGAAGGATCAACTGAATCAACACAAAATGACAAAAACCATCAAAAGCGCTCATAGGACAATTGTTCAAAATGCAAACAATTCTGAGCTCCCAAAGTGCCAACAGATTTCTTGGAGTGTCTTAGATCTGGCAGGACAGATGCAGGGTTTTCTTAGCACAGTTTATCAGGAAACTGAGTCATACATACTGAACCTCTGGTCCATGGCCTCCTCACTGCCATCGTGCAGCAAGGAGGCCCAGAGGCTGCTGTGCTCTGGGCCTGTCAGGGATGAACACAGCGGCTCTGTGGCCAGTGCCAGCTCCAGCTCCAGCAGCTCACAAGAGGAGACTCCTTCCAGAAGCTCTGCTGGCTCCAGTGTGGCACACCAGCAGAGCCCACTGGAAGCCACCCTCCATTGCAGCCACCCCCAGCTGCGCCCATCATCACTGCAGAGCAGGAGCTGCCCCAGAGGAGCCGCGGCAGGAGCTCATGGCAGTGGCAGGTCCCTGTGCCCAGGGCAGAGCCACAGAACCTCTGCTCCTGCCTGGGACAGGGGCTGCTCACCCTGGTGTCCCACCGAGAGGAGGGATCCTGGGCCCCAAACTCTGCCCAGCCCTGCAAAAGGCCACCCCGCCAGCAGTGCCAGCAAGGTTCCTGCAGCCATTCAGTCAAATCAGAGAAACAAATGTCTCTTCAGCTGACGCAGTCTCTGCACACAGCTTCCTCCCCCTTCTCCTGGTGCCTTTCCCTGACTCCAGCAAGAGCTGCAGGAAATGCTGTGTGAGCCATGATGATGGAAGAGCTACTGATAAAAACACAGCGGTGATGCTTTCAGAGGAGTCATGAATGGAAGACTGACCAACATTCCAGCCAATGGTATGCAAAAAGATTCCATTCCTTAAATAATTGACTGCAATAAATTAGTAAAAAGAAAGATAGGGAAACAAAATAAATCTCCCACAGCTGCTGACTTTCCTCAGGCTCCATGGTCTATGTATTGCTAGACTTACTTCATCTAGGCAGAATATTAACTGCCCTGACTTGTTGGAGACTGACCACAAGGTCTCATCTGTGGTGGGCAGTCACTAAAATTAGCTCAGCAGAGGCATCTTCAGCTGTCCAAGTGTAGCAGAAATACATATTCTCTGCTTCATGGCTGTGTGGCAGCAGCTGCTGGTGTGGGTTTGTCAGCGTTGCTTCATGGATTACTCCTGGGAAGGAATTGTGTGCACAGGCACAGTATGATGGCTTCGATCTCCTCTAATTACTCCAATCGGATGATGGCCAGAACTTTTAGGCAAAAAGCATCATGACAGAATAATTTACAATATTCTTCAAACTACTCCTGTGGTTTTGATTTTCTTACTGATTAGGTTCAGTTTCCGGCCTCAAGAAATCAGTCCAGAAAGAACAGGCAAACCTCAGCTTGCAAGTTGGAGTGCAAGTCTTTAATCTGCCGTTTTTGCAGCATCTACAAACTGCTTTTCAACATATTTGCAAAAAAATCTCTTAGTTCTTGCTATACCTATCCAGAACCTGACTCTCTCCTCGTTTTATTTTGATTTGAGATCTCAGCATGATTTTTGTCTGGACAGGGAAGTAAGAACCAGCTGCAAATACAGACTACAAGTGTGACTCTGTACTGCAGGAACTGAGCTGTAGCTTGGAATTAAAGGCAAGAAGGGATGCCATGGTTAATGTGAACGTTTAGTGCTGGCATAGGAGCCTTCTGCAATGCTCCACAAACCCATGGTTCACATTGCTACAAACTCTCTTTCTGGTGTTACAAAGAATGTTGAAGACCTGACTGTAAGTAAACAAAATAGTCAGAATGTTAATTTTTGTTAATATGGCAAACAATGACTATCTAATAATTCAGAGCTCATAGAAGTGAGTATTCAGATTTCCACTTAGTACATGCTGGCAATTTTAATTTGAAATCAACAGGTTTATCCAAATCAAGTTATCCATAGGAATTAATTTTCTCTATGATCTACCTAAAAATGCCTCCTTGTCTGGTAAGTTTAGTAGAAATTTGCAAAGTCAACAGTCCACAGATTTGAATTTCTTTAGTGGCTATTCTGCAGGAAAGCTTTTACAGACTAATCAGTTCGGATGCAATTAAAATGCCAGTACATTTCATCCAGCCATTTTGGTATTAGAACAAACCCATATGACTGCACAGCCTTTTAAAAAATATTTTAAAATAAATTTTCAAATCAACAGTCTGAGTAGGACTCAGAATAAAAACTCTACCAAGCTTCAACTCCATTGGAAGATTCCCTTGTCACCCTGTGAATCAACTCTACATTCAGAAGATTAAAAGTCCCAATGATGGTGGTTTTGGTATGGTTAGGAATTGGGGAAGGACCTTCTTCCTTCTCAGCTCCATGCTGCAGTGCCTTTGGGATGTGGCCTGCTGGCCGTTGTTTGTGCAGCCCCGGTGTTTCTCCATGAGGCAGAAAATGCAATTGCATTTCCAGCCCAAAGCCCATGAGGAGTGGGGCGTGCAGAGCTGTGCCAGACCCAGGCCAGCAGCTGTGCCCCAGAGGGTTTTGGTTCCTGCCCAGGGCAGCTGGTGCATCTCTGCCGTGAGTGCCTCCCCTTCCAGGTGCCCATGGACAGCAGGTGCAGGGTCCTGCAAGGGGCATGGAACAGGGTGGGGATGTCTGCTGGCAACAGAGTGCAGCGGAGAGCCAACAGTCCAGGATGGTCCTGCAGTGTGTGACAGAGAACTCCTGACACAGCTGGTGACGGAGCCAGTGAGGGAAGGCACTGCTGGGCCTGCTGTTTGTGAGGAGAGAAGGGCTGCTGGGTGACAGGAGGGTTGGAGGCAGCCTTGGGCTCAGGGATCACAAAATGCTTGTGTTTGATTCCCAGAGAAGGAACAGGAGACGTTGGGGAAGTGTTGACCTGCAACAAATTGATAATTTGTTAAGCTTTACCAGGCAGCGCTCAGTCGTACCTTCCCTTACAGCAGTGGTTAATGTGTGCAAGTGGATGTCTTAGCCTTGAGAATAAAGACAGTGGGCCTACTGAGGAGGTAGCTGCAATGCATTCAAGGAGAAGAAGGCTCCTAACCGTGGGAGAATTTGAGGAATGGGATGTTCACCACATGGCCAGCAGAGACCCTCAAGAGAACCCTACTCTAAATGTCAGTAATTTTGGGGAAGTGATTTAAGCATGTCAAACACTTTGTGAGAATGTTTAGCCTGTGAGTTTGAGCAAAGTAATGAATAAAAGTAATGAAAGTAATGTCTTAGTTCCATGGATACTAACACGTGGGTGTGCATGTTTCAGGGAAGTGATTCCTCACGCACCCAGCACTGAAATAAAGTAATGCCTCTTTTCTCACACTGAGCTGGCAGTGTGGATTGGGCCCTGCTCGGTAACGTTCATTTTGGCCATTTCTATTGAAGCATAAAGAATGGTTGAAATGAAATCTTTTCCACCTGTTTCCCTTTGGTTTACCAGTTTGAGGGTTAAAATTCTGTGCTGCAGGTGTGCTGGGTGTGTGCAGAGCAGTGCAGCCCCAGAAACGCCTTGGCTTGCCCACAGGTTGTCATGCCTTGTTGCCAGGGGTGCCCGGCTGTGGCAGGAGAAGGAGCCCGCAGCGCAGTGGGCACCGTACCCTGCCCAGCCGGGGCTCTCTGGCACAGAGCAGCAGCAGCGCCAGCACCGTTCAACCCGCTCCTGCCTTGGCTTCCCCTGGCACACAGAAGCCTCTGGAAATCAGCACCGCCAGTGGCATTCCCAGCTTGGAGCAGCTGCTGCTGGTGGGCAGATGCTGCCAGTTCGACTGCTGCCAGAGGGGAAGAAGGAGCAGAGGAAGAGATTTACATACACAGCAGCCATAGAAACATCCTGTAAACATGCAGATATATGGGGTGATTCGTTAGGAATTACTTCAGCTGCTATGCCAATAGTGCTTTCTCTCCTGGTTCTGTACAATGCTTTGGGCCATTTTCTTGGTCTGGCTTCCTTTTCTTGTGTCCCATCTGAGTGCTCAGCTGGGGTACAGGCTGCAGGTGCTTGGGGCACTCTTGGAGTTCCTCTTGGATCCCTGAACAACAGGGTTTGGCCCATGGGGGGAGTTTGTGCTGCTTTGTGTCAGAGGAGAACTTCCGAGGCCATTTTGTGTTTGCTGTAGGAAAGGCTGGTGATTGCTTTGCATAAATTCACAGACTAACATGCTTTGTGATGCTTTGCTTTGTCATACTTTGCTTTGTGATATCAGGGCATGGTTGCCACATCATCGTGGTGACATCAGAAGGTTGCCTTGGTGCACGGAAGGCCTCAGTGCCACAGCAGTCCTAGGGGTTGCTCAGATCAGGAGCATCCTCCTGATTGTGGCATTTGTCAGCGTGTAGCTGCACACTGACAGGAGTCTTGGTTGGAGTAAACTTGAAGCACAGTGCTACAATGATTGAGCAACTCGCTGCTGCAGTTTGCACCATGTATGGCACTGTTTATTCTGCCTATTTCATTACCAGCCTGGCAAGTAAGTAGAGGTTTCAACTCTATTTAGGCTAGGGTGTAACCCGGCTTTTGCATGTCTTCTCTCTCTTTCTTAGTGACTGAGTTGATTTTGAAAGAGAAAGAGCTTTAGGATGCCTCTGGTTTGGTAAAGCTCCTGCCAAGAGGTTCAGCTAAAAGGGGGTGTCTGTAGCCACAGGGGCAGCATTTGCAGGGGAACCTGCAGGGCTCTGTTCCCTCCACGGGAGAGTCTGTGGCAGCAGAGTCTGTCATTTCCTCAGGTTGCTGGGACAAGCAGGACAACTTCCAAAATGCAGACTGGGAGGCCTTCTCAGAAGGCATTCTAAAGACTTTGTAGTTCTCCCCAGAACTCAGGGAAAGCTTCTTTTATTCTAAATTTTGTAATGAAAGGATTTGACTGTCTATTTTGACCCTTGACTGAGTGCTAAAAGAGTGATTCCCTTTGCAGTGAAGTGCAAACACCAAAGCAGTGAGTGTCTGCTCCTGAGCCTGGAGCTGCTGCTGTGCTGTTTCACAATAGAACTGCCACAGCTCAGGGGGATTTGGGGTAAGCTTTTCTGGGTGACTGTTTTCAGCAACTTAATGGGAATTAGTGCATGCAACTTCTTTTTTGAAAAAAGTACCTGAAAGACAAGAGAACAAAAGCTGCTTTACCTGTTGGACAGAACAGAAGCATTGAGTGT
This sequence comes from Melospiza melodia melodia, assembly GCF_035770615.1. Classification (NCBI taxonomy): domain Eukaryota; kingdom Metazoa; phylum Chordata; class Aves; order Passeriformes; family Passerellidae; genus Melospiza; species Melospiza melodia. The sequence goes on from NW_026948690.1 coordinate 7,993,128, forward strand.
TGAAGAACAATTTGCATTTTCTTGATCATGTTTGTATTCATTTACTGACTAGACAGGCCAAAGTGTAGGCACAACCAAGATTATTGTCCTGATCTCTTGCTGGCTGTGTGAAAGAACTATGTCATGTGGAGGGATGTTGATAAAGAAAAATACTCTCTGTTTGGGTTGACTTCTGTTGGATTCAGCAGCCCAGGCAGTTTTCTCACAGCACTTGTTCATTTTCCCTTGCCCACTCCAGGTCACCTGAAGCGTGTATTCAGAGGTGCTGATCCTGAGGTGAGTGAGAAAGGAGCATTTCATGTTCCTGGTGCTTAGGAATTGTAGAGCAAGCTGTGAGCTTGGCCTGTGGCAGTAGAGTGTAGAGGGCCAGCTGGGTAGGCTGAAAGAAAATCCATATCCATGTCTGCAGCAGCAATAACAAAGGCATCCCTGGCTATTTCCCAATTTTCCATTTCAGAACTTTCAAGGAATGAAAAGCTCATGTTGCAGAGAGAATGTTGCTTCTTGATAGTAGCCAGGGCGGAATGTCTAATTCAGAGCTATTAGCAATTCTGTTGAATTAGCCCATTTAAATTTAGTTGCAGTGACTCAGAATCCCATTGTTACCAAAGTTTCTGATTTGTCCTTAGCAGAGCTGGTTGTAGAAGTAGAGCTGAATAGATTAAAGTGCTGAATAGAAATAAGGTTATAAATTGTAGGTAACTTTCTGTCCCTCACACTGCTGTCTGTCCACAGATCACAGAACCAACAGCAGTCTCTGCCCTGGCTCCCTCTGCTCATGGAGAGGAGGCCGAAGAGGAGGCAAATGAGGTGGATGAGTGCCAGCCTCCATCAGTGCTCACACCACAGCCTGAACATTCTGAGCCAGTAAGTGCAAGCTGTGTGTGCTGCTGTCTTTAGTGCAGGGCAGAGCTGCAAGTTTCTGACCAGCCAGCACTTGCTGTTGCTGGCTGAGGATGCTGAGTGCTGGAGTCCTGCCAGGGCCTGGTGATTGCCCCCAGCCTGTGACAGCTGGACAATGGGATTTGGTCTGTCATGTTTAGGCACCAGCTTCCTGGCATTTTGATAGGAGCCAGCCTGAAGCATGAAGGCTCCCTGTTCTCAGAGCAGGGAGTGTGTCAAAGACACTGTGCTCAGCCTTGTTGGATACACAGGGGACACTGTGGCATGGAGAGACCTGTCCCCCTGCACAGACTGACCAAGTTGCTGCAGGCACAAAAAAATGTTGATCTGACCCCACAAGTTGTTTGTGGTGCTTTGTCCCCACAAACATCTTGGGTGTGCTTACTTGGGAGTATTTCAGAGACACACTGGGGATGTAGAGTTGCTGCTTGAAGTCAGGGATTTTGGTGCCTCTGTTGCCAGGTTGCTCTTTTGCCCCTTCAGGCAGAGCAGCCGGTAGCAGAGCAGATAGGTGCTCTGAGTCTGCCTGTTTCTTGGTCTTTGATAAGCTGCAAGGAGATGCCTGTGTTGTCCATGAAGCTGTGGGGGACCATTCTTGTCTAGTGTGGCAAAAGAAACAAAGGGAGTCGTTCTGAACCCTTCTTCTGAGGCAAAAACCAGACACTGCATGTGTCTGTTGATACCTTCTATTGTGTAGTTTGCTTTGAAAATTGCATTGGAGCCTAGAATGGGAGCAAAGCTGCAAGTCCTTGACTGCTGTCTTGTAATGCTAAACCCAGGATGTACGCCTTGCAATGATGCCTGCAGTATCTGAAGTGCAATGGGCACCTTTGTGGCTGGGGAGCTGCGTGGGCCCAAAGGACGCAGGGCTGGCGGCCGTGAGCAGCTGAAGAGGAGGCAGCGTGGGGCCAGGGGGCCCAGAAGGCCAAGGGCACGGTGGCTGTGCCAGCAGCAGTGGGGCAGCAGGAGCAGGGCAGGGAGCGTGGCCTGTGCTGGGCAGCGCTGCGGCCACAGCTGGAGTGCTGTGTGCAGCTGTGGGCCCTGGGAAGCAGAAAGCCATGGAGGGGCTGCAGCGTGGGCACAGAGGGACAGGGGAGCTGGGCAAGGGGTGCAGCACAAGGCCAGGGAGGAGGTGCTGAGGGAGCTTTAGCCTGGACAATGGGGGCTCATGAGGGACCTTCAGGCAGACTTCCATTGATCCCTGCCTTGGATCCATAGAGCCAATGCTCAGCACGAGGGCTGTTTCCCTGCCAAACATCCCTTCACTGGATCCAAGTGCTTTAGACACTGGAGTGGGTAACACTTTCATATTTTGTTGTTTATTTGTTTGTTTGTTTGCTAGAAGGAGAAGCCTTGTGCAATTTCTCCTTCTCCAGTGAGCAAGGGAGCTTTTTCTCAATCTTTCCTGCCCTTTTCCAGCACTGACAGAAACACATCACTTTCAGGTTAACGGCTCCTGTGTCTTTTGGCAGCCCAGGGAATCAGTGTGTGTTGTGTTTGGGAATTGAGCAGGAAATCAATGCCCTTGCATTCCAGCTGGTGCTCAGAGATTAGAGGAGCTGGGAGGGGCTGGGCTGCATTTCTGACTCCAGCCACTTTAGCACCATCAGTGTGGTTGAGTCCAAGACAAGAACTTGCCCGAGCACAGATGCACAAAGAGCGCAGTTCCCAGTGCAATGCTCTGGGTCTGATTGCATTCTGTAAGGACCCACACGCTCCAGATTCCCCAAGAGTGTGGGTTACTGAAGCAACAGGAGAGCAAGTTCAGGATGGCTGCTGATTGGGGCACTGCTGCCGGGTGCTGATGTGTGTAGTGACAGAAAGGACAGGATTGATTCATGGTGACCCCCACGTGGGGAATAATGTGCTTTGGCTTTATGATTTAGAAGGTTAAAGAAATGCTTTCTTAAGCTATGGTATATTACACTTGCACTATATTAAAACTATACTAAAAACATACTATACTAAAAAGCTGCTAAAGAAAAACTCGTGACTGTCTCCAGACAGTCACAACACAGCTTTTATCTAATTAGCTAATCAAGCTAAAGTACTATCACTAAAATCCAATTAACAAATCACTTCCAGTAAACAATCACTATAACACATTCTACGTGTATTAAACAACAAGAACAGCAAGTATAATAATAATTGTTTCCTCTTCTTCTCTAAGTTTCTCATTACCTTCCCTTAAAAAAAACCTAGGAGAGAGAATTATATCTCTCTCTGTTCAAAGAATGTAAATACCACAGCACAGTAAAGAGAGATTATAAAAGTGAGATCTGTCTATCTGTCTATTTGAATCTTCCTGGCTCTGCTCCAAAGCAGTGGAAGATGCAAAGCTCACCTAAAGGCATCCCTTCAGGAGAGGAGTAGAGACAAGTTCCACTGACTGATCCTGAGCAGGCAGAGATGTTTCCCCCTCCAGAGATGGTTGTTTTTTCCCCTCATGTTTTCTTGCTTCAGCCTTTTCTGACCTGAAGCCTTCATTTGTCCTTTAAATTTTTGCATGTCCTAAGGGAACTATCCCATGCTGTAGCTGGGGTCTGGTGACTTTGCTCATACACGCATTACATGACACATGGTTTCCTTCACTGGCATCCCCAGGGCTGTGTGAGTTCATTCATTAATGGGCCCTATGATAAACTCTGTTACTGCTGGTCAGAATTCTCAGTTGACAAAAGAGGGAGAAGAAACACCTTGGTCCTCCTCCATATACTGAGATGGCCATAGAGGTTCTCTGACTTCCATCAGAGATCTTTTCATGCATCCTCATCTCCTGGATGACCTGGTTTTCTAACAAGAGTGTGGATGTCAGGAAGGAGGAATGCTGGTGCAGGCCTGAAGAGAAGGTGAACTCCAGAAGTGTCTCTCACAAGGAGTGAGCTCACCCAGGAAGCCCCTGCAGAGCCAGGATGGAGCTGTGGGACAGGGCAGGGTGTCAGTCACTACTGAAAGACAAACAGGACATGGCAGAAGCAAAGGGAGGCCCTCACCAGACCCTTGAGAAATGCCACCCCTTCCCTCTCAGCTGCCTGAGAGGCTGTTGGAGCTTCAGTCCCAGATGGCCCCTGATTGTAGGGCCAGGGTCACTTTGGAATCTGTGCCTCCCCTCGGGCAGAGAACGACCCAGGAGAGCAGCAGCACAGTGCTTTGGGAACGTGTGAGCCCAGCAGCCTTTGAGTCTTGGCCCACAAAGGGCGTATGGGAAGTTGAAACCCATCTTCTCTTGCTTTCTGTGCAGGTGCTTCTAGAGAAAGAGCAGGAGCACACTGCCTCATCTGAGCTGCCATGCCAGACTCAGGGAGAGCTGTTCCCTGCCCGAGAGCAGGAAGAGCAGCTCAGGCAGCAGGTGGAAGAGCCACAGGAGAATGGCCAGGTAAGCCTGACTGGCCAGGGCACAGAGGGAAGGGCAGGGAGAGGGGCATAAACCAGAGCTCTTGGGACTGAGGAGGCCAGGAGTCCCACAGGCACTGGAAGCACAGAGCCTTGGAACCTGCAGAGATCAGCCCTGGGACAGAATGGTTACAGTGGAAGCAGAGCTGGGTAGGGAAGCAGAAAGAAGGGGCTGAATAAATGTGATTTTGAGGCTAAAAGAGGGAAAAGCTGAGCCTGATGGCAGCTCTCAGTCACTTGCTCTGCTTTTGTGTGTACAGAACCTCAAGGCAGAGCCACAAGCAGAGCTGTCTGGAGCTCAGAGTGCCATCATGGCAGCGAAGAGGAGGAATGAAGACATCCAAGAGGAGAAGAATCTCCCTATGCAGAGGGGCAATCCACAAAAACAGGTGAATGAAGGAATGGCAGCCACTCCACTCATGAAAGAGAGTCCTTTCCGTTGTTGTTTACAGAAAATTGACGAAAAGCTGGAGGCACAGCTGCAGGAAACTGAGGCTAGAATCAAGGTAAGGAAGAAGAGGCTAGACGAAAAATTAAAATCATCAAAGAGAAAATGAATTGCCTCCTTCAGGAGCAATAGGCTCTAGAAAAGAGAGTGAGTGAAATAGCAATAGGCACTGCAGTCACCCAAGGGGTGATTTCTGCCCTCCTTGCCTTTCCAGTGCAGAGCAGCAGGGGTGGGTGATGCCTCTGAGTGCCATCCTGATGAGGCCTCTGTCAGAGCTGCTCTCAGGGACACTTCCTGCTCTGCTGGATCTCAGCTGATGCTCTAGACAGTGGCATTACTCCTCTGGCCATTTAGCCAGCAGTCATCCCAATTAACTCCTGCTGGCTTCTTCCAGGTGGCCTTGTTTCTTGAGGTGTTTTTGCAGGTGAACATGGTCACTCACATAGATTTGGAATATGAGCTACAAGCTGTCTGTATCCCTTGTGAATGCTCCTGTCCTTTTCTTTCCTTTCTTCCCAGTCGATGTCTCCTGGCTGACGGGGACAAGCTGTAGTCTCTGACTGCTTTGTTCTGTTTGACTTGAGGTGGAAGTGTCGCCATCCTACCTGGCAGCCTGCAGAGAGTTCCAGCAAATGACGGGCAACCAAGAGCCCCGAGGCTGGCATGAGGCCCAGGAACTGACCCATCCAGAGATGCTGCAGGATAAGCTCGTCCCGAGGAAGGTGCAGGAAAAGAGAATTTCATGGCAGGAGGGAGAACATTAGAATGAGGAGCTGCAAATGTATCTGCAGACCTAGGAAGGGGAAAGGAGTCTTTGGGAGGAAGTGGAGCAGTCATTGCTGCAGTCATCCTTTAGAACAAGAAACTGGCTATGAACTCGAGTCAAACCAGCCTTTGCTTTTGACCATTTGGTTTCACAAGGGGACATCCAAAGCAATCCAGTTGAGGAGCTCTGCATGTGGCTGACAGCAGCTTCCTAAGGGCTTGCATTTCAAATGGCAATCTCTCTTGCATTTCAGGGCAATCTCTGCCACACCTTCCTGACATCAACTCATTTCTTGTCTCAGATCTACACCGACTCTGACACTGAAGCTGCTGCAGAAGCAGCAGTGCTGTCCCAAGGAGCCTTTGCTCCCCAGCTGAAGAAGTGGAGCCTGAGCCCTTGGTTCACCTGCCGTGCTGACCCAGCTGCTGCTCAGCAACAGGAGATGGCGGGTGACTCCCTGGAGCAGCAGAGTACGTCTGGTATCTTTCTTATCTGAGGGACAGTGTGTTGTGTGCACATGTCAGCATAGCTGTACCAAAAGATGCTCCTCAGTTTAGTGTCACAGAAGTGCTGGCAGTGCTCCGAGGCAGCAAGAGAGAGCTCTGGGTGTTCCTGCTGCCTCTGAGGGCAGCTTAGACTGGCTGGAGTTTGCCTGGGCTTCCCTCTCTGCCAAAGGTAGAAGCAGGGATTGTTCCTGGATCAGCAGAAGGCTGTGACTGCTTGAGTCCTAGCCACTGGCAGAAGCCCTGCTGAGATCAGTCTCTAGGAAAACACATCAAGCCCTTTGTGATTCTGCAGCACAACCCAATGAATCTGCTTCTTGCCCTTAACGGCTGCCAGTGCTGTGCTCTCAGATAAGATCTGGTAGGGTGTAGAAGAGAGCCCAGTGGATTCTGTGTCTACCATCACCTGTTGGGACAAAAAGGGCACCGATCTGCACCTCAGTGTGGCTGATCTCAAAGCCCATCCTGTTTTGTCCTGAATGGGGGCAACAGCTTGTCTGGGGCTCAGGCTCACTCTGGCTCATTCCCATCAGTGCCTGTCAGTGCTCATGCTTGGGCTTTGCCAGCCTTGTTGTGGTCGCTGCCCTGCCCCTGAGGGCTGTGGGAATGCAGAGGCTGGAGTCTTCCTTGGCTGGGAGGGTCCCGTTGCTGCCCAGCTGCTGCAGCGCGGAGCTGCCTGAGGCTGCAGCCCCTGCTCTGGGCCGGCTTCTGCCTCGCACGGCCTGGACTCACAAGAGGGTCAGCATCTCCTCTGGGCAGCTCTCTGTGTCACAGGGACGCCTGAGGAGCACTGCTGTCCTCTGTGCCCGTGCCCGCCGTGCTGAGTTGAGAAGATGGGGACGTGTGCGGTGTCGAGAGGGCGAGAGCAATGGGAGCGACTGAGCCGCGCTGTCAGGGTGAAGAGAAGCGGCGCGGTTCTTCACGCAGGGCACGGGCAAGGGCGTCTTTGGGTTCAGCCTGCTCATAAAGGGTGAGGGTCCTGATGCTGAAAGCCCTGTGGGGATTGATTCTAGCATGAGCTGCTCTGGTTTACAAACACAGAGGCATTCTTCTGGCAAACTGCTGCAAGGTGGAAAAGATGGGAACACTTGGCAATATTCCTCCTGTTCTGAACTTGGCATCTGTTCAGAGGAATTGATTCTAGATGTCCAGGTGCATTTAATCTTAGCAAGTAGGAAACCTTTTCTAAATCTCACAGTGTTTATTCCCAAGAAAACAAAGGCACTGTTAGTTCCAGCTCTCCTTAATGTTTCTAGATGACAAACTTACTTGCCTAGGTAGGTATTCTCTTCTGGTCTCAGTGTCCTCTGAATGTATCTCCCTGTGCTTCCCTGTGTGTCTGCTGTCAAGAGGTCTCTCCCTTCAAAGGATGCTAGAAATCAGTCTCTGTGCCAGCCACTTGTGCTGTGGGCCTGCTGTTCTTTTCTTGGTGTTCCAGTTGCTGTTCCTGTTGTTGTTAGCCAGCTGTCCACTAAGGGAGGCTCAGAGCTCCAGACAGTGGGGCTGCCTTTTGTATCTCCTAGAAGGTGGGATCTCTGCTTTAAAGTGAACATCTTGCATTTTGTTTCCCTCAGGGAGAATGGTGAAGATGGAAGGTCCTATTCTAAAATACACTGAACTGGAAAATATTGGCAGTGGGTGAGTCCAAGCAATGTTAATGGTACAAAACTATGCATCAGGTGTTTTGCTGGTGGAATAGATATCAAGTGTGAAGTCAGACAAACTGCAAATGTGTTCAGGCACTGGGCTTAGATTGTCAGTGCTGATCAGAATTTCTAGGTGTGCTCAGAAGGCATTGTCAAAGACATCTTCATGCTTCCAGTGTCCTGCAGGCATTTACAGCAGAGATCTCCTGTGTGGGCTGGCTTTCACTGCAAGATCTAAATGGCTTCTCCTTTCTCTGCTTCTGTTTTGTTTCTAGGAGTTTTGGAGATGTTTGTAAAGCACTCGACACTGCCACAGGAGGAGAGGTAAATGTGAACAGCCCCTGCAGACTCTGCTGCACTCGAGGGCTTTCCCCTCTGGTGTGAGCTGTGGCTGGAGCTTTGGGCAGAGCTGTGCTGAAAAGGCACAAGAAGCACAGACTGGTGCCAGCCCACAAAACACATTTGTGACTTTGTCCTCCTCAGCTGCCGGAAGGAAGGCACGGAGGGCAGCGGTTCCTTTCAGAGAAGGACGCGCTCACTTGCTCTCCATTGCTAAAACAAAGGTGGTGCCTTCGAGCACCTCACTGCTCTTTGGGGCTACAGCTTCAGAGTCCTGAATTCTCATTTCTGGCTGCCAGCAAATCCATCTGAAAGTTACTGGAAGATCCTTAGCCACCTGCAGTGCTGCACTTGGGAACTGCACATAGGGAGAGATCTGCAAGGCGTCCCTGAAAGCCCTAAGCCCTGCCCATATCACAAGATGTATCCACAGAGTATTAAGGCATGGATTACTTCCTCTGAATCCCAAACCAAGCAGCAGAGAGTGTGGTCAGAGGTTTGTGGGTGATAACTGAGACACCACTGTTACCAAGTGGTCAAGGCAAAATGTCAGTGGCCCCACATGTCCTGTAACTGGCTCCCAAGGGAGCAGAGAAATGGGCTGTTGGAATGTCAGTTCCTAATTACTGCAGTGCCTAATCACAAGGCAGTTTGGCACAGCTCAGCTGTGTCATTGCAAAATCACTCGCTCCACGTGCCTTGTGGTCTCGTGCCACCAACCTCTCAAATTACTGATTTTCAATGTCATTTTAGGTAGCCATCAAGAAAATACAGCTTCAAGGACTGAGGAAGAAGGAATTAAAAGTCAACGAACTCATGGTCATGAAGGTGAATAGAAATCCCAACCTGGTCAACTGTTTAGACAGGTGAGTTGTGCTTTTGTCCCATGAATGTTTGTTCACGTATTGCAAACATGCAAGGTAAAATCCCACTTTGGTCACTGGCAGAAAATAGAGCTGCAATTATTGGCTAATTATGATTGCTCTTTTCATCTCCGGTGGATGGGAAGAGATTGCATTTTGTCTGCATGAGTCTTCGCTGGAACATGGTATTGGAAAATTGTTCAAAAACCCGGATGAGTCGTGTCTTACTAAATCAATGATCTCTATATTCACAGCCACCACTTTGTTTTAGAGCTTGATTTTTTTCAAGTGTCTTCTTATGTCCAGGTAAACTAACAAGGATTTCCCTTGGATTGTTGCCACTGGTTTTCATTGCTATGCATGCCAGGAAGATCAGGTGCTTTTTTCCAGAAACCCCATGCATGACAGGTTTTTATCTGGGCTGTTTCTAAACTGCACATTTTGCTTACTGCCCATCTAAGACATCTCCTTTTTTGCAGCTGTGCCTTTCTCCTTGAGACTGCACAGATGGCAAACAATGCACAGCCAAGAGGGAATGTCTATTCCTTTTTTTTGTCTTTGTCTCAAAGTGACCTGAAAAGAAGAATCAACCCATGTTTTCCAAACAGGAACCTAGCCATGTACATTCATCTCCATGCCCTTGTTTCCTTCTTTCAGCTACCTTGTGGGTGAGGAACTGTCCCTGGTTATGGAGTACATGGATGGAGGCACTCTGAGCAATGTCATCAGCCAGACCTACCTGTCGGAAGATGAGATGGCAGCCATCAGTCGGGAGGTCAGCAATCCCATCTGTGTTTCCAGGGGCTTGGGCAGGATTGTCTGGGAAACAGGGGCTCAGAGCTGAAGTGATTTCCTGTGCCAAGCTTTGTTTCTGTGTTGCTGCTATTCTATGGGCAAGTAAAAGCATCTCAATTGAAAGGCCTGCAAGTGCCCCTTCACTCCCTGTACTCCGTGCCAGTACTCTTATCTCCTGCTGTAGTATTCTCACTCTGTCTCTTGTATTTGTATTTGTATTTGTATTTGTATTTGTATTTGTATTTGTATTTGTATTTGTATTTGTATTTGTATTTGTATTTGTATTTGTATTTGTATTTGTATTTGTATTTGTATTTGTATTTGCTGTTCTCCACCTTGCCTCTCTAAACATTTGCCTGGAGTCTGTCTTCACTGCATTCCTTGCCAGTAAAAGCAAAGGAGCTGGTGGCAGGATATGAAATGACCAGCAAAGAAAAAAGACTCATTTCTCCCAGTCCTCAGCTGTAAAGGACAGTAGTGCAGCCAAAATGCTCTTTGCTTCCACAAAGTGACTGGTGTGATACTTACACGCCTGTGCTGAGGCCAGCAAGAAAATCTTTTCCATTCAGCCTCCCACCCAAAAGTGATCCACTAAACACCAAAGGGAGGGACTTTTCCTTTCAAAACCCCTCCTTTGTCCTCTGCATGGAAAAAGCACATCCACTGCAGCAGGAGTCATCCTGGCTGGTTGGCAAGGGACAGCCTACAACAGCAGGTGCTGTTGCTCTTTCAAAAGCTGACGTGCCTTTCCTCAGAAAGGTCCTGCTTCTGCAAGTGTTGGAGCAGCAAGCTCTTCCTCTCAGTGGCCATTACTGTTCTGCCATTACTCCCCATTCCCCTGGAGGGGGAATCTTTTAGATTCTTTGTTTCTTTACTTGTGTGATGAAATCACATCACTCATTTTTGCCCTCCACTTTCTGTTTTCTCTCTCAGTGCCTGCAAGGACTGGATTTTCTTCATTCAAACCACGTCATCCACCAAGATGTGAAGAGCAGCAACATCCTTCTCAAAACCAATGGCTCTGTCAAGCTGGGTCAGTATATTCTTGGTCAGGTGCAGCATTCCAGGGATGTGGGTGTGGGGCTGCTTGGCGTAACTGCCAGCTCCCCAGAAATGGTGCTGGTGGCAGTGCAGGGACCCTTGCTGCGAGCTGAGGGCACAGTTGGAATGTGCACAGAGGTATAAGGAACCACAAGCAGTCAAGAGTGGCCTTGCTCTGTGTGTGTCCCTTCCAGAGAGAGGGAGCTACAATCTAAAGCTTCAGGGGAATGAAGTCCACTGCTGTGAGAAGCGTTAAGAAACCTGGGATTTTTTGGAAGTGGCCAATTCCATACTCCCTTGGCTAAAGCCCCAAGAAAATCCAGCATGAACAGTCCTCCAGGAGATCCAACAGCACATTCTTAGCCTGAGAGTGGGGAATTCTTTTGCTTCGTTTCCTAACTGGAGCTGGCTTTCATGGTTTGTTGTTTTCTCCACAGCTGACTTTGGCCTCTTTGCTCAGCTCAGCCCTGAGCAGGGCAGACGGAGCTCCGTGGCCGGCGCTGCTGGGTGGCTGGCGCCTGAAGTGGTGACAGGTCAACCATGTGGCCCCAAAGTGGACATATGGTCTTTGGGAATTCTGGGCATCGAAATGGTGGAACGAGAAGTTCCTTCCTGGAATGCAACTCCTGTCTTGGTAAGGTGCAAATACTCACCGATCCCACTGTCTTTCTCACCTGTCCCATGTTCTGTGTGCCATTGGACAAAATCCCATTGCCATCTGCTGGCACCACTTCCACCAAGGTCCCCTTCTAAAAATGCCCCTGCAACACATCAGCATCTGCTGTAGCTTTGGTTGTATCAGAAAGGGAAGTGGCAGTTCAGAAACCTAACCAGTTCAGAAACCTGCCATTTTGGCCTCCAGCCATGCCTGACATTTCCCACTTGTTTTTTGAACAATGTTGGAACTCTGTTTCTGAAGGACAAGAATTTTTCAGTGGACAGGGTAGACATGTGATAAATATCTAGAGAAATAGAGGTTAGACCTTTCCAGTTTAAATTTCATAGAAAACATAGGAAAAAATGAAAAAGAAAATTAAACAAAAAAGGAAAAGAGAAAAAAACCTACTACCAAAGCAATGCCCAAGCAGTTCTGCTTGCTTTTTCATTTTTTAAACACAGCTCTTCTCTTCCATTCTGTAGCATCTTTTCCAAATCCTGTGGTCGTTGAAACTTTCAGGCTTTCAAGTCATCTGTACATTGTTCAGTCATGTGTGTGTGTCGTGGGTTGACAGCCTTTATCCCAATATCGTGTGTTGTGTCTGGCAGCTGTGCCTTTTCTCTCTTCCCCCCCCCCGGCCGTCTTGCTGTGGCGGGGCGGGGAAGAGAGGGGGGGAGTGTTTTGACCAGGCCTTTTTGGCTTTTGGGCTTTTTGCTGCTTGGCTTGGCTAGCCGCTTTGCTTGCTTGCTTTCTGCTTTTTGCGCTGTTTTTTTTCCTTTTCTTTTGTTCCCTCTTTCTTACCCTCCCCTGAAGATACTGGACCGGTTCCGGACCTGACCTGAGACGTCCAGGACACCTGGAGCTTGCAAGAGAAGCTTGACGCCCTCACCATACACAGTCTGTTTTCTTTCCTTTTCTTGTGTTGGGGAGTGTTCTTTTGTTACTTGTAAATAAATAGGTTTTGTTTTCCACTTTGCTCCTCTGAGAAATTCCTTCCCGAACCCGGTGTTGGGGGAGGGGTGGTTGGAGGTTTGTTTTGTTTTGGGGGGCTCCCTTTTGGAGATTTCCCCTAATTTGTCCTAAACCAGGACAATATACTTTTTTTTTTTTTTTTTTTTTTTTTTTTTTTGGTGCATTTGCCACGCGGGAGGCCCGGGTTCGATTCCCGGCCAATGCACCAAAAAGTATATTGTCCTGGTTTAGGACAAATTAGGGGAAATCTCCAAAAGGGAGCCCCCCAAAACAAAACAAACCTCCAACCACCCCTCCCCCAACACCGGGTTCGGGAAGGAATTTCTCAGAGGAGCAAAGTGGAAAACAAAACCTATTTATTTACAAGTAACAAAAGAACACTCCCCAACACAAGAAAAGGAAAGAAAACAGACTGTGTATGGTGAGGGCTTCAAGCTTCTCTTGCAAGCTCCAGGTGTCCTGGACGTCTCAGGTCAGGTCCGGAACCGGTCCAGTATCTTCAGGGGAGGGTAAGAAAGAGGGAACAAAAGAAAAGGAAAAAAAACAGCGCAAAAAGCAGAAAGCAAGCAAGCAAAGCGGCTAGCCAAGCCAAGCAGCAAAAAGCCCAAAAGCCAAAAAGGCCTGGTCAAAACACTCCCCCCCTCTCTTCCCCGCCCCGCCACAGCAAGACGGCCGGGGGGGGGGAAGAGAGAAAAGGCACAGCTGCCAGACACAACACACGATATTGGGATAAAGGCTGTCAACTCACGACAGTGTGGGTGGCCTGGATAAGTGTAGGATGTGTTTATCTCCGACTGCAGTTAGAATTGTTTGCCAAACCCTTGGCTGTTTCTTGGTACTTTAACAAGTTGATGAGCTTGCAGGCAGGTGCCTGGGCTGGGATCCAGCGTGGGCAGTTGACACCGGTGCTGTGTTTCTTTACCACAGGAGCAGGGCCATCCCTGGCCTGCACTGTTATAATGACAGGGAGGGCTCCAGCTCCCCACCATGGCCAGTGGCTGAGCTCAGCTGAGAGTCAGGATAAAACCCTCTTTGTCACCTCTGGTGATGTGGGAAAAGGACAGAAGGCCGCATCAATTATTTGTACACAAGGGGAGTGCATTGCCATTTCTGGCTTTGAAATTCTCCTTTGGGTTAAAGAGGATAATAGCAAAGTCTCTTTGGTCACCATCTATTTCAGCGCCACAAGCACAGAGTTATCATGACAGTGGTGGGCATTTTTATGGAGACTCCAATGCCTCTTGCCATTGTTATTTTTGTCTATTTGAGATGGAGTCTGCAAGTTGAGGTTTGAATAGTTCCAAGTCGGTGTCTTATGTTTCTAAATACCATCTTGCAAAAGCAGAATGAGCTCTCTCCCTCTGACTTGTCAGCGTGTTAGAGCTTGGTTCCACATGAACCACACTGGATAATGATCAGTCGATGTCTTGCCAATCTACACTGTAATTCCTTGGCCTGAGGAGTATCAGAAAGACCTGCTGAGCTCCATGGACACTGTCAGCTGCATGGAAGTGAGCATCCTTGGCCTTGCTGAAGAAACTGGAGCTCAGCTTAGGTTAGATGCTCTTGAGCAGGAGAAAGGCTGGAATCGTCAGGTGTTTCCAGAGGCCTGCGTGCCCAGAGGGACTGAGTTCTGGGGAGCAGCTGGATGTTTCTGCACATCATGGAAGGGGACTGCCAGACAGCTCAAGCCTCACCACAGGCAAACACTTCCCAGCTCTTCTCAGGCAACATTTGCTTTGGGTTTCAAGTTGTTCCCACTTATCTGGCTGCGAAGATGCCCCTCAAACCACAAGGCAAGCCTCTCAGAAGTGGTGTTACATTTCCAGAAATGAAGAAAAGAAGCCCAAACACAAGAAAGTTGCTAAGGCACTGGTTTTTAGGAAAGAACTTAACCCCCTGTGCAGTTTCTTCTCACTGGGAAACGTGCCTGAAACCTGGCCATGAGGGTGTAAAGGCCACAGAGTCTCTTCTGCTTCTTGTGCAGTGCTGCTGAAACACTCAGTGACCGTGTTTCTCTCCTAGCCCAAGCTACATTCTGCCCGTCACCAAGCCAGAGCCTGGTGATGTGGAGAGCCTGCCAGAACCTCCCATTTGTTTCCTGGCACTTTCTGGGATGGACCTACCATTCATGCATTGACTTGAGTAGCCAATTGAGCAGAGGGTGACCGTAGGGATGGAACCTCTCCTTCTGATTTGACCATGAAAGGTTTTTCTTTTCCATGTAAGGAAAGCAGAAATTTTCAGACTGCTGAGAGACAGAGCTGCAGGTGGCTCCTGTATGTCCAAGCAGGTGTTTTCATGCCAGTACATTTGTGCATGCATCTTAATGTGTCTGTGTTGAAGATGAGATTCCCAATGTTTGTTTCCTTACCTGAGGAATACCTGGTGCATTTCCTTTCTTTCCTTCCAATTCCCATTGTTTTCAAAAAGAAAGCAAAAAACTTGATTCATTTTGTTTTATGGCAGCTGTGCTTAAGGGACCAAGAAGCACTGCAGAAATACTTTTCATATACTAACCCTTGGATAGAGTAGAGTTAGTATAGCAAAGTCCTTCTTCCAAAAAGCCTCTCAAGCTGGTATGAATCCTCAGGGAGGGAAATGTGATTGTGCTGATGTAGTTCCCACTAACTAGGTCAGTCAACGAAATCAGCTGCCAAGGCAAGATCTGTGGGATGTTGGAGAGGCTGTGGCTGCATCGGGGTTTGGGGTTTTGGTTGGTAAAGAAAGTCATCTCTGGGTCTCTGCCAGGGCAGAAACTGCCACTGCAGAGTGGAGCTTAATCAATGGGATCTGGGAGAGCAGTGACAGATGGGAAAGAAGCAGGTGGAGCCTGGTGTCTCCTTTTTCCCCAGCCCCAACTCCTGATAGCCACAGGAGGAAGACAAAAGCTGAAGCAGCCCAACCTATTTTCATCCTGCCTGCGTGACTTCCTGAGCTGCTGCCTGCAGAGAGACGAGGCGCGGCGCTGGTCTGCCAAGGAGCTCCTGCAGGTAAAATGTGAAGGGGCTGCAGGTGAAACAGGCTCTGAGGGATGGGCTCCTCCTCCACTCAAGCCCAAGGCAGCAGATGAGCCCCCTTCCTCCTCACCTCCACTCTTGCTGCTCTTCAAATGAAAATGGTGAGGAATCCTAGACTGGGCTGGGCTGGCAGGGTCCTGTAAAGGTCCTCTGGTGCAAGTGTCCTGCAATAAGCAAGGACATCTTTAAAGAGATCAGGTTGCTCAGAGCCCTTTGCCACCGGAGCTGGAATGGTTGCAGGGATGGGGCTCCTACAAGCTCTTGGGGCAAGCTGTGCCAGTGTGGTACCATGCTCCGAGTAAACAAGTTCTGATTAGATCATATTTGTGTTTAAAAATATTCACCCCCATCCTATTGTATCTGGCCCTGTTAAAAAAGATGTCCCCCACTTTCTTCAAAGCCACTCTGAAGTCTTGCAAAGTGGCAATAAAGTCTCCCTGGGGCCTGTTCTTCACAAAATGGAATAACTCCAGCTCCCTCTGCATTTCCTGAGTCAGAGAGGTCCTCTGGCTGTTTCTGTCACCCTCTTTTGTAATTTGGTGGGGTGTTCAGTTTTATCTAATGGCAAAAGAATTGAAGTAGAGCAATGCAGTGTTCAGAGACGTGAAATGGTGGTGGAGAAACCCAAGGAAGCCAGTCCCAGCCTAGGTTTGGCTGTGGGCAGGAGGGGCTGTGGGGGGCTCACTGTGAGGCTCTGAGGGGCCCTGGTTTGTGCCCCCCCAGCCCACCCTTTGAGGTTTCTGCCACGCAAACAGGGACAGCTGGGAGGGACTTGTCCCAGCCCCATCTGCTGCCTGGCACGCTCAAGCAGACGGGAACTGTGCCAGGGTTACTGCCAGGTTGTGTGGCAAAGAGGGAACTGCAGGGCCCAGTGCCACTGGGCTGGCCCTGCTGGGAAGGAAGGTGCCATCCAGCACACGAGGGGCAGGGCATGGAAAGGTAGACACTGCTCTGTCTCCCTGTGGAAATCAGCACAGTGCCTGTCTTTCAAAGAGAGGGACCAGTCTGAGGCTTTGGAGTTTCCTGAAAAGTAGAAACTCCAAGGACAAAGAAAGCACCATTTCTAGAGTACTGGCAGGGCAAAAATCTCAGCAAGATGAAGACACCTGGATAAATGGATGAGTGGGATTCTGGGCCAGGTTTGCCTGTGATGGCAAAGTCCTGCACATAAAGTTGGAGGTGTAGATGGTCCCATTGTTCCTCTTCCTGTATCCTTCTAGGAGCCAGAGGAATCCTGTGAAGCACTGAGCTTGGAAAGTCATGGTCCATTGTTTTTTGTTGATTTGTTTTTTTTTCCCTTTGGGCAGCATCCATTTGTAACATTTGCTGAGCCTGCGTCCAGCCTGGTGCCACTGATTGTTTCAGTGAAGAAGAGGAGGGAGACAAGAACATGACAATCACATCAGGACCATTTATTCCTCAACCAGTTGATAGTAGGATTGTAGGTTAGGACTAGGATTAGGATTAGGATTAGGATTAGGATTAGGATTAGGATTAGGATTAGGATTAGGATTAGGATTAGGATTAGGATTAGGATTCGGGATAGGTTTAGGGTTAGGGTTAGAGTAGGATTGTCTAATAGGACTGCAGAGTAGGATTGGAAATGAATAAAGTTTCTGAAACCACACCTCACCTTGAAGATTCCCTTCCTTCTCACTCTGCGAATAAGCTCAAAAATTCCTTCTGAATTGTCTCTTGTTTCTTAAAGGTGGAAAGTGACACAGTGTCTTTGGCATGGTGTGAAAGTAGGGAAGGATGTTCTTCATTCATCCTCTCCAGACCACACTGCCTTTGGAATATGGCCCACTGGTCTGTTTTTGGCCAGCTTTGGTACTTCTATTTGAGGCAGAATGGGCAATGGCATTTGAAAGCAAAACCAAAAGAAGAATGAGGCAGCCCAAACACCCTGTGCAGATGCAGGCCTTCAGCTGTGACTGGAGAGCATTTGGGCTCCTGCCACTTGGATTTGGATCCCTAAATGCAATCATCTCTTTGGCTGGAGGAAAGCCTTGCTCAAGTGAGAAAGCAGAAAGATCAGAGAGGGTGCTCGGGAAGGTCTCCTGTGGCGCAGAGCTGTCAGCGCCTGTGAGGTGAGAGCGGGCCCGGCCTTGCCCGGGCTGGAGCCCCAGCAGAGCCCCGGCAGAGGCCGGAGCAGCCTGAGCCCCGGCAGAGGCAGGCTGGAAGGAGGCCCTTGGAGCTGCAAGAGGCAGCAGCCAGGCCCTGGGTGCCTCTTCCTGGGAGCGGGCAAATCCTCCGCCCTCAGAGCCCAGGTGGCAGCTGGCTGCTGCCGAGGGGAAGCGCAGCCGTGCTGGGCACAGCCCGGCCTGGAGGCCATGGCCGTCTGGAGTGTGCCCAGGAGCAGAGAAAGGCCAAGGGCAGCCGCGGGCCGCTGGGCTGGCTGAGGATTCCTCCTCTTCTGCGGCTGCCCTGCAACTCCTGGCAAAGGCCAGCAGTGTGTGCAGCACTCTGGGCACCGGGGCAGGGAGCCGGGCTGCTCGGCAGGCTGGAGCACAGGGCAACTCCTTCAGGCCTGGCACTTGTGCCAGGGGAAGCGAGGCCAGCGTGAGGCAGGGACAGCTTGGCAGGGCACATCTGCAGGAGCCAGCACCTCACGCAGCTCTGGGAGGAAGCGCCTGCAACCCTGCAGTTCTGCACTGAGCCAGAGCAAAGGTGTGAGATTGAGATAGAGTAGGAATTTATTTTGAATTAGGTGAAGTGTTTGGAAGAGATGAGGGGTCTGTGGGGCTAAAGTTGAAAGAAAAGCTGCATTTTAGAGACAATAAAGAGATAGAGAAAGAAAAACAGAAATGACTACAAAGTTAATCTGTTTTAGACTTAGAAATTTTTTTGATAAAGAAGAACTGGTGCTAAATGTCACGCAGAATGAATATGTATGAACTTATTTTGAAACTGCATGCATATGCATTTAGAAGGGAGATAAAAGAAGACCCGAGGTCTTCAGAGGTACGCTTGCCTTTATGGGGGCTTGCGTCCAGCGCGCGTCGTAATAAAAGCATACCGGGCTTTACAACTTTTACAAAGTTGTGAGGTTTCTTCTTTTCTCCGCAAAACATTCTTGGTGAGCCAGCCAGGAGAAGGAGACACTTTCCGTCTCCATCTCTGTCCTCGCAGGGGTGGGGGGGGACCGACGGACTCCTAGGCGCGCCCCAAGATTTTCCTGAAGGAGGCTCTGCTCCTTTCGACTTGCCTCCTGCTGGGACAGACAAGGACCTGCTGGCCTGCGGAGGAAGATACGGTATGTACTGAGGGGCCCCTGGGGGAGAGGAAGGAGAGCAAAGGAGTAAACCACCCAGAGACGTCTGGGTTCAGCTGATAGAGCAGCTGTATTAGAGACGGGGTTCATCGTTTTGATAGAGCGGAACCGCCAGCAGCTCTGGGGGTGGGCTGGGTAAACCCATGTATGTGTGTATTAAGGTTCATTGTTCTGATAGGGCAGAGCTGAACCCGCGTATGTTTTCTTTGTTTGTGTGTGTGTGAATGGTGTCCGGACACTGTGTTGCTGTATGTTGCATTGAGTGATCGGCACGCTGTATTTGTAATTGTGCAAGTGTATAAAGTGTATGTTGTATAAAAGAGAGTAGATCCATAATGCTCTACTTCACAGGGGGGGGAAGTCCTACCCGCCGCTGAAGAAGCTGAGTAAACACCGGCCAAGGCAGGCTTTGGGGGCGGGGAGCGCCCGACAGAGAAAACAGAGTAAACTGTAGAAAAGCGTAGGTGAAGACGTTTATTGAGTAAAAGTAGTAAATTGTAGTGTAAGTTGTGCATACTTTCACCGTGGCTAGACGAACCCAAGGGGTTCCTCTGCCTCAGTGGTTTAGACTTGACCCCTGAGAGTTTGTGAATCAGGTAGATTATTGGATAGATAGGGGAGACAAACAAATTCATTTAAAAAAACTCTACCAGACTTCAGCTAACACTCTTGTAAGTCTAGACTGAGAACAACTTGCCGTAAAAGATTTAGAGCTCCCTGTAATAAATAGAATAGCTTGCCTTTGCAAAAAATTTCGGGTAGCCTTTGGTACATCAAGGGGCTGGCACGCTGTGCAAGTATTATTACAGTGTATAGTTTGTGAGAAACACTGGTATTGCTGTTCTAACAAACGACAGAGCACGTGCCCCAAGTGTAGATTAGAAGTTTCTGATCAAGCTGATTCAGAGTCTAAGATTTTAAAACTTGTGTGTGGGAAATCGCATCTGATACCTGCCACTTGGAGTGTGTGGGAGGAAGATTGAGAAGCTACTGTGAAGTCCTCTGAAAAGAGGTTTGGGTGGAAGCGAGATAGGGCAAGAAGGAAATAATGAGAACTAACCAGAGCAAAGAAGTTCCACAGGCCAACCCCTTAGGGTGCATCTTAGCCCACTAGAAAGAAGTCACTAGCCGGGGGAGCTCTGAGAATAAAAAAAATCTAATCCAGTATTGCACACACTAATAACCCTTATACAAGTTAGAAGACAGAGCAAAGTGGCCACCCACTGGAACCCTAGACTATAATACTTTACTGCAGTTAATGTTGTTTTTAAGACGAGAAAGTTAATGAGATGAGGTCTCGTATGCTGATAAGTTTTTTGTTTTAGGAAATCACCAAGAGTAGCAAAAAGACTGTGAGATTAAATCACCCTCAGACCTACTGGTCTTAGCCCTTGAAAAAGATAACAAGACAAAGAGAATGCAAATCAAACGCTGTTGTTCAGCATGCAGTATAGGACAACTGTGTATGAGATCAGATAAGGTCTATCATTCTGAGGAGCAAGAACGAGACACATTTGAGTGAGTGAAAGCTCCTCCACCTCATCCCCGAGGGGGGGAGGTTAGAGAAGTTGAAGCTGAAACTGAAGATGAAGAGGAAGAGTACTTCCCCAAAAAGGAGGAGGACTCAAGTAGAGAATGCACATCTACTAGAACCCACCCCATCCGTGGGAGTCCAGTTGCATCTAGAACTAGGAGGCAAGTAGTGCTACAGGCTCCTCTGCGACAGGCAGTGGGACCAGAAGGAGCCAAATTAATGATTAAAGTGCCATTTACCACCCTTGATTTAGAAACATGAGAAAAGATTGCGAAGAATTATTGTGTTGACCTGATACTCACTGCCAAATGCCTATGATATGTTATCAAACAACACAATCCAGACTGGGCTGACATCCAGCTACTACTAGATGCTTTCACTGAAACAGAGAAACAACTGATCCTAAAGACAGCAGAGAATTTGGCAGAAGATTACTGTAAAGCCACACAGCTAGATGTGAAAGAACATTTCCCCCTTTCAAGACCCAGAACGAGATCCTAATGTGTCGGCAGAGGTAAAGAAATTAGCAAGAGTATCAAGAGTAGATAGCAACAGGAGTAGAAAGAGCTATTCCAAAAACCATAAACTGGTCTGCCTTATATTCTCTTAAGCAGAAGCGTTCTGAGACTCCATCTGAATTTCTAGAGCGTTTAAGGAATACTATGCGTCATCATACATCATTAGATCTGGAGTCTGAGATAGGGACAAATCAACTAGTTAATTCATTTTTAAAGCAGTCTGCTAGAGATATCAGGAATAAACTTCAGAAAATTCAGAGACCAGATGAGAAGAATCTTGAAGCCTTGTTAGAAGAAGCCTAGAGAGTATTTAGTAACCAAGAAGAAAGATAAAAACAAAGAATGAAAAAGTTAGTGGCAGTAGTACAGGAAGAAAAGCAGAAGAAATACAACCAGAGACCGCCAAGACAAAGACCACCTCAGCTAAGCAAGAACCAGTGTGCAATCTGCAAAAGAATTAGTCACTAGAAAAGCCAATGCCCAGAACGAAGAAGGAGTGACCAACAGATAGCTGCACACGTACAAAACAACTGAAGAGGACCAGGGGATTCTACCCCAGCAGATCCATAACAATGAAGCTAAGAGAAGAAAAGAGTAGAATTTTTAGTTGACACAAGAGCTACATATTCAGTCTTAAATAAAGCTTTAGTACCTGTAGAAAATGATTATGTTGTAGTGCAAAGAGCAACTAGCCAGTCTGAAAGGGCATATTTTTGTAAACCTTTGAGGTATAAATTGAGAAAACGATAGAGTATTCATAAATTCTTGTACATGCCTAATTCACCAAAAGCACTTTTAGGGAGAGATTTATTGGAACAATTACAAGCAACCATTACATTCAAAAATGGGGAAATTACTCTGGAGGTGAATGATCAAAAGTACATAGAGGTATTAAGTTTAACTCTGACAGCTATTGGCATTAAGGAGGAAACTGATGAAGAAATACTAGGTCAGGTATTTCCTGGGGTGTGGGCCTCTGATGTGCCAGGGAGGGCGAAAAATGCCTCCCCCATAGTAATCAAACTCAAGGAGGGGGCGCAACCAGTGAGAATCAAGCAGTACCCCCTAAAGAAAGAGGATAGGGAAGGAATCAGCCCAATAATCGAAAATTTTCTGCGGTTAGGATTACTGAAAGAATGCCAATCTGATTTCAATACTCCCATTTTACCTGTTCGGAAATCTGATGGGTCATACCGGATAGTACAGGATTTGAGGGCTGTCAATAAAATAACAGAAGATCTGTATCCAGTGGTAGCAAATCCATACACTTTATTAACTTGCCTAACACCTGAGCTAACCTGGTTTACTGTTTTAGATTTAAAGGATACCTTCTTTTGCCTCCCCATCCATGAAGCCAGCCAAAAAGTCTTTGCATTCGAATGGGAAAGCCCTAAAAGTGGGCGCAAAACCCAGCTCAAATGGACCAGACTACCCTAAGGATGGAAAAATTCCCCTACTTTGTTCGAGGAGCAACTTGCAACGGATCTGGAGTCCTGGGAAGCTCCACAGGAAGGAGGGAGGCTTTTGCAGTATGTGGATGACCTTCTAGTGGCCACTCGGATGAGGGAAGCGTGTGTGGCCTGGATGGTAAGCCTTTTGAATTTCCTAGGACTCCAAGGATACAGAGTATCAAAGAAAAAGGCACAGGTAGTGAAACAGAAAGTTATCTACTTTCTGAGTGCTGGGCAACGGACTTTAGGGCAGGCTCGCAAGGAATCCATATGCCAAACCCCAAAACCCCAGACAATAAAAGAATTCCGAACCTTCTTAGGCATGGCAGGATGGTGCTGGCTGTGGGTTTATAATTATGGACTGCTCATCAGACCCCTCTATGCTCTGATTGCCGATGGAAGCAGAGATCTCCAGTGGACAAAAGAAGCAACACGGGCCTTTCACCAGCTGAAGAATGCTCTCATGTCAGCTCCAGCTTTGGGACTTCCAGATGTGAGTAAACCATTCTTCCTATTTTCCCATGAGAAACAGGGAATTGCCCTGGGAATACTGGCTCAGGACTTGGGTCCATACCGAAGGGCAGTTGCCTACCTCTCTAAGCAGCCAGATGCAACAGCCAAAGGATGGCCAGGTTGCCTCAGAGCTGTAGCAGCAGTTGTGCTGAACATTCAAGAGGCACGCAAGTTTACTCTGGGACAAAAATTGACTGTGCTAGTGTCCCACACAGTGTCCGCAGTACTGGAAGTAAAGGGTGGCCACTGGCTTTCACCACAGAGGTTTCTGAAATACCAGGCCATCATGGTAGAGCAAGATGATGTAGAGATCGTGGTGACTAATATTGTCAACCCAGCTTCCTTTCTCAGTGGAAACCAAGGAGAAGCAGTACACCATGATTGCCTGGAGACCATTGAAGCGACCTACTCCAGCCGCCCAGACTTAAAGGATACCCCTCTGGATGATGCAGAGATCTGGTTCACTGATGGGAGCAGCTATGTTGCCAATGGGAAGCGACATGCTGGGTATGCAGTGACCATCTGCAGAGAGGTAATCAAGTCTGGACCCTTACCAACAGGTACCTCCGCGCAGAAGGCTGAGATAATTGCCCTGACCCGTGCCTTGAAAAGGGCAAAAGGGAGGAGAATAAACATCTACACAGACTCGAGGTATGCATTTGGAGTTGTACATGCACATGGGGCCATCTGGAAGGAGAGGGGACTGCTTACCTCACAGGGAAAGAACATCAAACATGCACAAGAGATAATCCAGCTGCTGGAAGCAGTTCAGCTGCCTGAAAAGGTAGCAATTATGCACATTAAGGCACACCAAAAAGTGAGCTCAGAATTGGAAGAATGAAATGAGCTGGCGGATAGAGAGGCAAAAGAAACAGCAAAAGGTGAGGTAGCTACTGAAGGAGTCCTTATTCCAGATGGACAAATCTCCCTTGAAGGTAAGCCAGAATACAACAAGAGAGATAGGAAATTAATTGAAGATCAAAAAGGGACATATAACCAAGAAGGGTGGGCTACCATTGAAAAGAAACTGGTAATCCCTTCCCATCTATTGTGGTCACTAGTAAGGGAAGAACACCAGAAAACGCACTGGGGAATAAATGCCCTATACACATACCTGATTGAAAGAATTGTTTCTAGGAATTTATATGCCACTATTACTCAAGTGACCCGACAGTGTGATCTTTGCCTCCAGACTAACCCCAAAAATACCCCCAGACTGAAGCTCGGTCAGACTGGAAGAGGCCATGGGCCTGGACAACAGTGGCAAATTGACTTTTCAGAACTCTCAAGGAACGGGGGGTATCGATATTTGCTGATATTGACAGATACATTTTCAGGGTGGCCAGAAGCGTTCCCCACCAGAACTGTCAAAGCTAGAGAAGTGACCAGAGTATTATTACAAGAAATAATACCACGCTTCGGAATTCCAGCCACAATATCCTCAGATAGAGGATCACATTTCATTTCCAAAATAGTACAACAGATTAGTAGCCACCTGGGCATAGACTGGGAACTCCACACCCCATACCGCCCCAAATCAAGTGGCCAGGTGGAGAAAATGAATCATTTAATTAAACAGCAAATCATAAGACTGGGGCAGGAAGCTAATCTACCCTGGCCCCAAGCTCTTCCACTAGCACTATTGCGAATTCGAACGAAACCTCGAGCTAAAGAAAAGTTGAGCCCTTTTGAAATACTCTATGGAAGACCATATGGAATACAAAAGGGAGTGTCCACCCATATTGGAGAGGTAACACTAGCCACCTACATGGTGGCCTTAAACAAACAGCTCAAGGAAATTGAGAAACATCTGACTGGAACTCGGAGCTGGGAGTTAGATGGGCCAGTACATAACATACAACCTGGAGATTATGTATATGTTAAGTCTCTTGCAGAAAAGACCTTGGAACCACAGTGGGAGGGACCGTTCCAAGTGCTTCTCACCACCTTCACTGCAATCAGAATCAAGGAGCAGAACGCCTGGATTCATCACTCTCGGGTGAAGAAGGCCCAGAAACCCCTTGAGGAGTGATGCCAGGAGGCAATGAACTGAGACTAAAACTTACTCGGGCAAAATGAGTATATTGCGGTCGGGAGTAGCTCATATTTTAGTTTGTAGAATTGTTTTGTGTGTAATCATAACTGAAGTTTTAGAACTTGAGAGTACCTTTATTCAGAGCAATGCTGAATGGCCTTGGTCCCAGGCGTTTAATCAGTATACTGGATCCATGGGAAAACCTTCTGAGATAAAGGATTTAAATCTATCCACTGTGGTAATTCATGTAGATCAGGTATATGAGGAGCAGGAATGGCAGGAACAGAAACTGTGGACACTTCAAGGGATTAGAGGGGAAGAAATCAAGGTAGGGTGCCGGATGATAAATGGGACGGCTTATGAGAGACCAAATGAAATTAGTGTCTCAACCTCTCCTGGTGCATATGAACACCAGGAAATCTGTGATAGCCTAAATGAATCAGACTGCTGGTGTAGTTTCACCTTAATACAGCCTGTAGAAAAAACTTGCCTTTGGGCACACAAAGATATCGGGCTTTCATTTAAATTCAAAATAGACACTACACCTTTTACCACAACAGGACCCTATACAGCCCACACCAAGACTCAAATAGTTCAGACTCAACCCAAACTTGAACCTGAGGTGTATGGAATAGGCCCCTATGTAGTAAGGAATGTTGGTGAGCAACAACTATTATTCAATCCAGAATGGTCTCTCAAACGTGTGGTGTTGATAATGCAAATTAACATCTCAAAAATCCAACCAGCCTGCTCCTCCTTCCTAAAAACTTCCTTTGAGGGCTGGACAACATGGTTGCAAAAACAGGCATACCTCAGGAGCAGAACAAGAAAGGACCTAACTGGCTTATTAGGGACAGGATTAGGAGTTTTAAATGGAATTGATTCAGAAATACTGATGAATAAACTGGCCACTGCAGCAGGTAGCCTAACAAAATTGAAGCAACCCTTACAGTCATCTCTATTGGCATTAGGAACTAGCCAGTGGCAGATTTCAAAAGTACTGTCAAAGTGGGAAACGGCGGGGGACCAAGACCACAAGCTGATAGTAGAAGCACTTAGTACAGTTCAAGATAATGTGTCTTTAGCTTTCAGTTGTATACAAGCACAGTTATGGGTGCAGGCAACAGCACTCTGATCATACGGGAAGGGAGTGAAGGTAATTTTCCAGCTGAAATTCGGAAGATTGTGTGGGATAATGCAATTGATTTTGAAAGGAAATTTCAATCCTGGTGGACTATGGTGAATTTCACCTATGATTCTGTTTCTAATGTAGCAACTGCCTTTGTGCTTACCATACGTAATGCCACTGTTTGTTATTCATCCCATCATTGCCCTAGGATTAAACCATGAAAAAACAATACTCTATCCTTCAGAACATAGAGTGTGGGCACGAAAGATGAATGGAAAGTGGCAGACAGTAAACTTAGAATCCTACATTACTAGAGAACAGATGGGATTCATTTGTGAAAGCAATACTATTAATGCTCAGGATGTGTGTTTGGACACTGAACAGAGTATTTGTCACTTTGAAGTTCATCCAGTCACTGACCAGAAAACTGTACTCATACATACTGGAAAAGGGTGTATGCTTGAGAACTGCTTGTGCTGCTGTACAAATTGATAGCAATGATGTTATTCTGTCTAGTAGAAACCATTCTAATCTCTGTACTTGTAATTTTGTTAAGATTATTGGGTGTGATTTTTCATACTTGGCCCCAGTGACATCCCACCAGCTGATTAAAGCCAATTACACACTGTATCACAGACTACCACCTACCCCTATTGGGATGAACCTTACATTAGTGAAACAATTAATTAAGCACCAAGACCTATTGGAAGGCTTGAAAAAAATCCAAGAAAGTGGAAAGAAAACCTTAATTACTGTCCAACATGGTACAAAGGAGATAACCAGAGTTCTACAAAGAATAAAACAAAATATGGATCATCACTGGTGAGATGTGATCTTTGGGTGGTCACCAACTGAAAATGGAATCTTTAATAAGTTATGCCACCCCATTGTAGTTTTACTAATATTAGTTGAGATAAGCTTAAGATTATCTATTATATTGTTAATTTGGAACTGGAGAATACTACAACGAATGGCTGTACTAACCTCTTTATCAAACGTACATAGTGAAGCATTAAAAGACACTTATGGTCATGAAGGTTTTCATTAAGTAAAAGAATTTACTTATTTCCTAGGAAAGGAGGGAATGAGACAGAGTAGAGATCCATTCTGAATTAGGTGAATTGTCTAGCAGCGGTGAAAAGTCTGTGAGGCCAAAGCTGAAGGAAAAACTCGCATGCCGAGACAGCAAGGAGACAGAGAAAGAAAAACAGAAAAGACCACGAGGTCAATTTGCCACTGACCTAGGAATTCCTTTGATAAAGAAGAACTGGCGATAAATGTCATGCAGAATGAATATGTATGAACCTATTGTGAAACTGTATACATATGCATTTGGAAGGGGGGATAAAAGGAGACCTGAGATCTTCAGGGGTACGCATGCCTTTTGAGGAGAATTTCTCCATATGCGTCCGGCGCCGTAAATAAACATACCGAGCTTTACAACTTTTATTAAGTTGTGAGGTTTCTTCTTTTCCCCGCAAAACAATAGGAAGGAAAGCATGGAATCCCTGTGCTTCAGCAGCAGATGAGAAGAGATCCTCAACATGCCAGGGTCAGCTGGACCCGTCAGGTGGCCCCTGGGAGGCCAAACCAACCAGACCTGTCCTTTGTTCCTTTGGTTTTATGGGGCCCCACACTGTCACAATGGTGTCTTGGATCTATGAGGCCCCACAGTGCCATAATGGTGACCTGTTTCTATGGGGTCCAGCAGTGTCACAATGGTCCCTTGATTACAAGAAGACCTGCAGTGTCACAATAGACCCTTGGTTCAATGGAATCCCACTGTGTCACAATGCCTCCTAGGTTCAAGAAGGCCCCAGAGTGTCACAATGATCCCACTGATTCCATCAGCCCTTGCAGTGTCACAATGGTCTCCGTGGTTCCCCAGGTCCCACAGTGTCATGTGACTCTTCTTTTCCATGAGCCTTGCAATGTCACAATGGACCTTTGAACCCTGGGGGTTTGCAGTATCACAATGGTCTCTTTGGTTCCACTGTGTCACAATGGAGCATTGATGACAGGAGGCCACTCTGTGTCACCCTGGAGCTTTGGTTCCATGCAAGCCTGCAGTGTCACAATGAACCCTTGGTTCAATGGAGTTCCACAATGTCACCATGGCCTCGAGGTTCTGTGAAGCCCTGCAGTGTCACAATGCTTTGCTTATTCCATGGGGCCTCAGAGTGTCACAATGATCTCCATGATTTCATGAGTCCCCTCAGTGTCACAATGGCCCCTTGGTTCCATGAGGCTGTCAAGTGTCTAAGTGAAGTTAAATGCTGCTAAGAGTTGTTTTTTTGCTAAGTTTTAAATTTAATATAAGTTATAAGCTAAGTTAAATATTGTTAAGTTAGTCCTCTTTTAAATTGCTAAGTCATAGGTTATAATTGAAGTTAAATACTGTTTAGCAGCATTTAACTTCACTTAGACCTTGTGACTTAACCTTACCTACACGCCTGACTGATTCAGCTATCCAAGGCACTCCAACTCCTCAGAGAGCAGCATTTCTGCAACATTTCCCCAGCACAGGCACTCCTGTGTGCACACAGACACAAAGAGTCAGTGCAAGGCACCTGTGAGCAATTCCCCTGAGGGAAGGGAATGCTCACTGTGGATCCTTTGGCATCTCCCCAGGGGGTGAAGGGCAGAGCCTGGAGGAGTGGGGGGATCAGCCCAGGCTCTGTCGTTGTTTGGGATCCCCGAGTGCAGCAAACGAGAGAGTTCCCGGCTGGGAGAGGCCCCACTCAGAGGGAGTCGCTGGCCCAGGAGTGTCATTATAGGGCACAAAAGAACACAAGCTCACATCATTGTTCTCATGGTGAAGAAAAAAGGGGAAGTTTATTTTATGACTCCAACATTTACAGTTTTCCAAAAGTGACAGTGGATTGGAGGATGACAGTGACACCTCTCCAATGACACTGGACAAACCAAAACTCCATTAACTGTCTCCTCCTCCATAAAGGAATGCAAAACAATGAGTTATTTATAGAAAGTGTGTGAGAAAGTTCACTACAAGAATGTCAACATCAGAAGGCTTAGAAAATCTTAAAAAACCAGGGCAACATCTCACCGTTTTCCTTTAAAAATGAAAAAAACCGAAATGAACAATATGATAAAGAAAACATGAACACTGTTCAGTGTCCACTTGCAGAGGAATCATCAGAGTGATCACTCTCATCATCTGCATCCGAATCATCACTCAATGATTCCCCCGCTTGATGCCTTCCAGGATGGTCACGGTTTCCATCTTGCTCATCAGCTGGATTCTGTCTCTGCGGTTGCAGGTCAGGGTGAACACACTTCAAAGGTACCCAGTGTACCCCAGTGTGTGTGGATACACAAAGCATACCCGCGCCCCAAAGCGATAAGGTCATAGGGACCTTACCACTGTTTGGTGACTAAATTCTGCACCTGTACCTTCACTCAAGGCTGATGTGCCTCGTCTGCAGCCTGCAACGAGAGATGGTGATTCAAAATGACAGGGTTATTTGAGTTCTGCGGCACAGTGAGATGATTGATTGTGCACAAAGCTTTTGCCAACTGACTGTGCGTGGTTTCACCCTGCATTCCCCGTTTTTGTTTTTGAAGAACCTGCTCCGGAATACCACGAGTGTGTTCTACAATAGCTTGACCAGTCAGAGAATGAGGGATACCAAACTTGTGCAAGACACCCCACAACTGCAGGAACTGCCGCACTTTTTGCAATGCGTAAGCAGGAGCATGGTCGGTTTTCACAGCAAAAGGTATGCCCAGAACGACATCCTGCCTCCATTGGTCAAGGACGTCATGGGCCTTCTCCCCAGTGTGAGCCGAAGCCCACATCGCAGAGGAGAACGTGTCCACCGTGACATGAACATACTTGAGCCAGCCAAACTCGGCAACCTGGGTGACATCGGTCTGCCAAAGCTCCAAGGCCCTAAGGCCTCTGGGATTTACCCCAGCCGGCAAAGCCAGAGCAAGTGCGTGGCAGTCATCACATGACTCAACAATGTCACGAGCCCCAGTTGGCGTCAGCTGAAACTGCTTCTGCAAGGTATGTGCGTTTTGGTGGAAAAACCCATGCGATGCCTTGGCTGAGGCGCTACCCATGCTGGGTTAGCCAACTTGTCAGCGCTCACATTACCTTCCACTATAAAGCCCAGCAAATTGGTGTGACTCCTCACATGCAGAACATAGAATGGATGAACCCGGGCCTGAATGGCACACCACAAGGTCTTCAGCAAATGAAACAAGGCACGATTACTGACCTCCTTCAAAACCGAATGACCCAAACTCTGTGCGGTATTGGCCACATAGGCGGAATCTATGACCAAGTATAAAGGTTCCTGGGAAAATTTCCCAAATGCCATGACAGCAGCCCTCAGATCAACAATTGGGCTGACCCATTCTCATGGCCTTCCAGAACCTGCCACTCAGATCCATCCCTCCAGGTAACAATAGCCTTTCCTGTTTTCCCTGAACCGTCAGTGAAGACGGTGGGTCCTTGCACGGGTTCCTGACTATTCTTGAGCTGCAAAGGGATTTGTGTGAATTTTGCCATATGCAGTGGCCTACGGCAGGGCAGATGATAAATGATCGGCCCTGAAAAGTTTTCCAGAGCACTCTGCAGGGACACACTGTTGTCAAAGCTCCAGTTAAATCCTCCCATTGCACCGGGATTATGATCTTTGCAGGATCTGCGCTCACCAATTGCAAACACTATTGCCAGCATTTGATTATCATGCGAGCAATCACCTCAAACAATGCAATTGCCGTCTTCTGCAGCTGATGGGGCAGAAAAACCCATTCCAACACATGCAAGGAATCGGACCATTTGTCACTCAATTGGCCAATGATGCCCGTGGGATGCGAATCTGGAGTGGTGATGAACACAGTGACATCAACAGAGAATTCAATGCGATGAACTTGGCAAGCCAAAACAGCTCGCTGAACCACCTCCAACGCCTTAAGCGCCTCAGGGGTCAGTGTGTGAGGTGACTTTAGATCAGAATCTCCTTTCAACAAATCATACAGAGGAGACAGCTGTGGGTCGGTTAGCCCCAAGTATGGACGTTACCAAGTGATGACACCTACCAATTTCTGAGCATCATTCAGTGTCTTCACAGAATGCACAAATCGCACCTCCTGGTGACGGATTGTCCGTTCCAGAATTTTGACCCACAAATATTTCCAAGGTGGTTGTTGTTGAACCTTTTCTGGAGCCACCTAGAGTCCATGAGCATGCAAAGTATCGAGCAACCGAGGCTGAATCCTCAGCAGCTCATCCTGGGTGGACACGGCCACCAAAATGTCATCCATATAATTATATAGATGTGCATCAGGAAACTGCTTGCAAACTCCAGACAAGGCATTGGCCACATGCCACTGGCATATGGCAGGAGAATTGCACATGCCCTGGGGCAACGTTCTCCATTAAAACCACTGTGCGGGCTCAGCCTCGTTAATCGCTGGCACTGAGAAGGCAAACTTTGGTCAGTCATCAGGATGCAAAGGAATCGTAAAGAAACAATCCTTCAGATCCACAATGAGGACCGGCCAGTTTGCAGGAAGCATGGTAGGCGATGGCATGCCTACCTGCAATGTTTCCATGCTTACCATCATGGAATTAACCTTTCAGAGGTCTTGCAAAACCTCCATTTCCTAGATTTCTTTTTGATGCACAGGACAGGAGTGTTCCAGGGAACCGTAGAAGGCTCCACATGACCCTGGTCCAACTGCTCCTGCACCAGATTCTGAAGGGCGACCAATTTATCTTGAGGGAGGGGCCACTGCTTCTCCCAGACAGGTTTGTCCACCAGCCACTGTATAGGAGGCATAGGACACCCTGCGCCCTTCATCACAGTGGCCCCCATCAAAAACCCGTCCCGATGCACAACCCTCAGACAGACTGAACATCCCTCCCCCAGAGGTTGGGAGGAGTTGAAGTAACATGAGGCCTAACCCAGGCTGTCTGTCTCTCCAGATTCGTGAGCAGCACGGGCGGCTGGCTCATGTAGCATTCCGCCGTCCCTCCCAGGCATGCAAGAGATGTCCCCACTGGATCCAGGGACCACTCTGGGGGCCAGGCTGAAAGGGAGAGAAGCGTGATGTCAGCACCTCTTTCAAGAAGCCCACAGAGATGGATCTCCAACGGCATCGCACCAGGAACAGACAGGGTACACAGCATCTCGGGATGGTCCTTGGTCAGGACAGCAGTCCAGCAAACTTGAGGCAGCCCAGTGGATCCAAAGCCACCAGCTACACGCGACTGGTCAGCGGTCCTGCGAACAGAAGACTTAAAAGGCACAAGTTGAGCAAGTTGCGTCCCTTTCGGGATCGTGACGGGAGGGGGTGGGTGTGGAGACCATGGCACAAATCTGCCCTGTGAAATCTGCATCAATGAGCCCCAGGTGCACAATGATGCCCTGAAGGGTGGCACCAGACCTCCCCATCAGGAGAGCACTCATGCCCCTGCCCAAGTGACCAAAGGCATCCAGGCGTACCTTGTGTATTTTACAAGATTCTAAGACAACTGTTGCTGTGGTGCAGACATCCACACCTGTTGATCCGCGGGTGCTGGCTGCAAGCCGGCAAAGGAGACCTCCATCGGCTCCAGGGTCTGGAGAGAAGCTTGTGTCTGGGTACGTCCATGCTGCGCGCTCCGCTTCACGTTTCCTGAGCCTGGTAAAGCCTGGCCATTAACATGAACAGTCGTCTAGCAGACGTTGGACATGTGATTCGAACTCACGCACTGACCACATAAGAACATGAGAAATTTGAATCTCTGTGCTTTCTTCACCTGCTTCTTGCCAGCCTGCGCAGTCCCCTGCTGTGGCTGCCTGCCCTGCGGTGCTGCCCAGAGTGGCTGCACAGCAGCAGCCACGTCAGCCAACTTCTGACCCAAGGAGATGATGTCCACACAGGCCTCTGCCATCTGAGAGACAGCAGGAAACCAGGCACAGCCGCTATGACCCTCCTACAAGCATCATTCCAATTACACCTCACATGGTTTGTAAACACAATCTCTGTGCCACAGGTTCAGGAACCTGCCTCTCCACAGACGCAGTCAGCCTTGCTGCAAATGCCATGAAAGGCTCATCATCCCCCTGGACAATGGTCGCAAACGGCTGCCTCGGAGCAGCCATTTCCAGGGTCTGAACAATCGCTGCCATGCCCAGTGTGTGGCACTGGTCAAGCACAAGGGGATCGAAGCCAACCTGCCCCTGAGCATTTTCATAAAGCCCTGTGCCCAGCAGCATGTCAGTGACATCCACACGCCTGGGGTCCTGCAGTGCCAGCACAGCATTCAGCACCACCGCTTGGGCCACCAAACGAGCCCACTTGGTCTCAAAAACACCAAACTGCACAAAGTCAAAAAGCGAATGTGCTACACGACAGAGGTCATGAGGTGTCAGCACATCCATAACAACCCTCCCGAGAGTCTGCATAACCTCAGCAGATTCCAAACCATGCTGAGCAAACACATCATGGACTTCCCTCTCCAGCTTATACAAAAGCGGTTCATGGGTGTTATGAGCAACACCCCTGAGCATAGGGAAACCCTGGGGACCTTCCGACAAAGCAACAGCACCTGCTGTGTCCTGGCCCTTGGGCCCCACAGGGACAAGAGGAGATGATTGACTGGGAGCCAACTCAACACCACTCGCCCCTGCACCCCTTGCAGCCAGAGGAGCTCCCTCCATGACCCAGCAGATGCTGTGAGGAGGCAGGCTCAGACATCTCATCGGACGTAGTTTTGGCTTCTTGCCAGAAACGCTCAGGGTTCCTCGGACGCACGGTCAGCTGGCACAAGGAAAGTGTCCACAAATTCGGTGAGGAAGCACCACAGCCCCGGGCACCCACCGGCCTCCCGCCAGCTGTGTTGGTATTCACAGTAAAGGTAAATACCTCAGCGCCCTGTTGTGCCACAGCCCTGGCAGGGGGCGCCTTGGTGGGCACAGGTGCCAGCACGGCCTGCAAACCCAGTGTGGCCTGGGACGATGTGATGGTGGTCACATGGGTTTTCAAGATAAGAGAGAGACAAGAATGTTGACTCCATGATCAGAAGGTTTGATTTATTATTTTATTATATATATACTACATTATAACTGTACTAAAAAGTAATAGAAAGGAAAAGGTTTCTCAGAAGGCTAAGCTAAAAATAGAATCGAAAAGAATGAATAACAAAGATCTGTGTCTCGTCAGAGAGCAAGAACAGCTCTGCCATGGGTGGTCAGTAAATCCAAACATCCACAGGAGACCAATCACGGATCCACCTGTGTCATTGCACATTAGCAGAAAACCATTGTTTACACTTTGTTACTGAAAGGTCTCAGCTTCAGCAGGGAAAATCCTAATGAAAGGATTTTAATGAAAAGATGTCTGCAACAGGACGAGACCGGCGTGGGGCCCTGTCCCCAACATGGAGGAGTTGAGGGGTACCGAGAGAGGTGCAGCCTGTGGAGCCGCATCACTGCGGGGTGGCACAAGGGAGCCTGGCACAGCAAATCCACCCCAGGAGTACCATCGCCATCTCCCGTGTTGGACCCATCCCTCAGCACACCCTCCCAGGGTGGGGAGAGAGCTCCACATCACACAGAAACTCAAACTTCCCCTTGTCCATGTCCGAGACAGAAGGGCTCCACTGGGAACTCCGAGGGGTACAAGAACCAGACCCCTGCCAAAGATCCTCACACTTTTTCCACTGCACCAGCAGCAATCCCACATCTACGGTGCAATCATCAAAGAGGGCCTCCATGAGGTGTACCCCCACAAGAGACCACTCCTCCTTGGAGAACCGCTTTGCAGAGTCCGAAAAGAGCCCTCTCTCTCGGGCCCACAGAAACAATCGCTCAAAATCATTCCAGGAAATAGAAACCTGTTTCCACTGCAGGATCCCCCCTCCAGAGATCCAAAATGAGAGAACCCTCCTTGAAACCCACTGCGGTTGCCATTACTCCAAGAATAGCAGGCAAATCACCAAAGAGGGGAGACAATAAAACCTCACCGGCAATCCGGACTCTGTCTCAGCTTAGGCTGCAGTACACTTTGGCAGTCACCAGATGTCACTAGAGGACAGGAAAGAACAGAAGCACACATCGCTGTTCTCAATGTGAAGGAAAAAAGTGAAGTTTATATTCTGACTCCAACATTTATAGTTTTCCAAAAGTAAAAGTGGATTGGAGGGTGACAGTTTCACCTCTCCAATGATACTGGTCAAACCAACAGCCCTTCAACTCTCTCCTCCTCCATAAAAGAAATGCGAAAAAATGAATTATTTACAGAAATTTTGTGAGAAAGTTCACTACAAGAATGTCAACATCAGAAGGCTTAAAAAATGTTAAAACACCAGGATGACACAAGCTGGGCTAAAGTTGACCTCTGGTGACTTCTTCTCTGGTGACTGCCCCTGCACCACTGGGGCTCACTTGTTTCCTTCCTATGGAGACGATTGTGACACTGCGGAGCATTGTGGAACCAATGGGCCATGGTGACACTTAGGGACTTGTGGAACCAAGCGGAACATTGTGACTCTGCAGGGTACCATGGATCCCAGGGACCACTGTGACACTCTGGGGCCTCGTGGAACCAAGAACATCTTTCTGTTCTCTTCAAACCAAGAACATGTGGCCCAGTTGGGTGTCACGGTCCCAAGGGACCAGTGTGAAGCAGCAGGACTTTGTGGAACCAAGAGGCTATTGCTGCATTTTAGGGCCTTGTGGAGCCAAAGGGCCATTGTGATCCTGCAGGGCACTGTGGATCCATGGAGAGCATTGTGGCATTGCAAGGCCCCATGGAATCAGGGAGACAATTGTGACCCTGAAGGGTCACATGGAATGAAGGGGCCATTGTGACACTATGGGAAGTTGTGGAACCAAGGGAATCATTGTTGCACTACTGGGCCCAAATGGAACCAAGGTGCCATTGGACACAGCGGGACTTCATGGAACCAATAGACCATTATGGCACTGTGGGGCCTTGTGGAACCATCGAGACCATTAAGATCCTTAAGGACTTGTGTAATCAAGTGACCGTTATGACACCTGAGGGCATCATGGAAGCAAGGAGCCATTGTGACACTGCAGGGCCCTGTGGAACCAAGGGAACATGAAATAGGTGTGGCTGCCTTGGCTTCCCAGGGGTCACCTGACAGGTCTGCCTGACCTTGGAATGCAGAAGGCCATTCCCATCTGCCCCTTAAACATTGGGGCTCTGGGCTTTTCTTTTTATGGAAAAGAACTGTCCTTTTTTTCCAGGAATCCATGGCTAAAATTCCGATTCCACCTCCAAATATCTGTGTATTTAAGGATTGTTCCCAGACTAAAGTTGCCAGGACAGACAAGTCTGGCTGGTCATTGACTCCTGAGTGGCAGCACTCATCTGTTTTCCAAACACTGGAAAGGGCTCTGTGCTTTTCTTTGTATGGGAAAAAAAAATCCCTCTTTTCCAGGCACAAATGTTCTAAATTAGGACTCCGCATTCATAATTTCAAATATACAACGGTTGCTCCAAGCAAACCTGCCAGGACAGACAGGTCAGGTTTGCCTTGGCCGCTGATAGCTGCCGTTCATCAGCTCCTGAAATATTGGGGCTCTCTGGTTTCCTTCCTATGGAGACCAATGTGACATTTGAGAGTCTTGTGAAATGAAGGGGCCATTGTGACACTGCAGAGCCTTGTGGAACCAAGGACAGCATTGTGGCTCTGTTTGGCCGCATGGTCCCCAGGGGCCAGTGCAAAGCAGCGGTGTAGGAGTTAGCCCAGCTCTAACTCAGAGTCAGACAGATTTTACCCTGGAAGAACTTGGCGTGAGTTTCAAGTTCTAGGAATCATTCGATTTACTTAGGGTGAGCTTGAGACTTTTCCCATAAGCCTTTAGTGTTGCTATGCTAAGTTGTCCAAGTTCTACTCCTGTATTGGTTTATTGGTTACTTGTTTCTTCTATTGTTCTAGTTTTCTAGCCCCAAGTGTCTATGTTGTGACTTCGTCTTTGTCTCAGGCTTTAGGATACTGCCCCTCATACTGTGCTCGATTTCTCCATATTTATTATTTTTCACCCTGTAATTAAAGTTCTTTTTGGGAAACTCCATCGAACCCACTTCTTTTCATTTATGCCACCCTCGCCCTGCTGAAGTCAGGGACTCAGAGAAGTTTGTTGCAGCCAACCTCATTGTGACATTTGGCACCCGAACAGGCACCATGACATTCAGGGCTCCTGTTATGGTTTGGGCCTGGCAAAGCCAGAGCCCTCATGAGTACACCTTCTCCCCGGTGTCTGCTGTGAGATGTGACCAGGAATAAACAAAGCAGGCTCCAACTTCAACATAAAGAAAAGTTTATTAACTAAGCTACACACAAACAATTACTAAACTACAAAACTACACACAAAAGAGGGAAAAAAAAAAACACGAGGAAAATGAAAACCTCACAAAAAAACACTCTCCCTCTCCTCCCCCCTAAATTCCCAATACAATACATCCTCCAAAATCACCAATTCTAGGTCCAACACCACCCTTTAGATTGCTCAAACTTTCAACTCCTCAAGAGGAGAGGGAGTCCTTCCATGTGTCATGGTGGCCTCTTCCGTCCTTGTTCTGGTGCTCTCACCACCGAACAGGGATCAGGGCTGCTTCCAGGGTTGTCTTTTTTTAAGGATGCTTTGTCCAGTTCCAGAAAAACACAGTATCTCACCTTCTCACCTCTGGGACATCCGTCCCCCCCATATTTTATATACCCCCTGGGGCCGAGGGGTACCCACACTGAATCTTCTCTGGCACTGGGACATTTCTCCCCCTGGACTCAGTCTCTGTATCTCACGGAAACATAGCTCTGTCCATGGCTACACAAAAGAGTCCAGCATAAAATGCCACTCCATCTTCTCCATTCTTTCAACATCTCTCACTCTCTCTCTCTGGTCCAGACCGCCATCACTCGTTCATTTCCTTTGTCCTCCTCCACTCTTATCACTCGTCTAGGAAGGGTTAATGTTCTGTAAGGCTTTCATTGTCCAAAAAGGGTTAAAAAACTCCTCCAGGCGGCTGGACTCCTGGCTGCACCCCCCCCCCATCTCCTCAGCCGGGCTGCCTGCTGCCAGCACATATTTACTGAATTTCAAGGTAACACAGGCTGCACTCTCTCTCTCTCTCTGTCTGTCTGTCTCCAAAGGCGGGGGGGGGGGGGGGGGGGGGGGAATGGCTGTCCGATGTCTCGATGTCTCTTGGGGCTTTCCACCCTTTCATCCTCCAAGGCTTCCTCACCTCCATCTCTGTCCTGGCCCAGGCCTACCACATGGCTGCCCCTCCCCCACCCAGCAGCAGCGGCTGGACGGGGGAGAGATCCGAACTCCGTCCCTCGAAGTCCCAAGAGAGCGTCCCAGGGCTGAAGCTCTGCTTTTAACCCCTGGGTGTTCTCAGAGGTGTGTCCTATGTGTCCTAAAACCCACTGGCTATACCAGGTGCCAATATCAAAATCCAAGCACCCATTGGTTTGACCACAACATCCCAGAATTCCCACTTCTTCCTGGTCAAACCACCACAGCTCCCTGTGTCAGTCACGTCAGCTGGGGTTAGCTGATGGATAGGCCAGTGCTCCCCAGGATTTTGGATTGTGCAGGCCTGGCGGATTCATTGTTGCTTCGAGGGACCTCGGCCTGGGATCGACAGAGGAAAAAACGGTTTCACCTGCATAGGATTGCAGGTGTGTTTGGGGAAATGCAAGACATTTATTGTCCATTTTGCCACTGTGTTTTTACAATATGCACCCAAGTCCCATTTTTGATTTGGTGTGCTCTGGTGGCTGTTGCCCCTAAGGCGGAGAAGGAGAAAAATGGGCAGCCAGATGTCCAAAGTAGAAAGGAGCATATATGGATGCTTTAAGTTAATTCTAACAGATCGTGACAAAATATTTTCAAAGAACAAATTAAAATCAATCATGAGGTGGATCATTAAAAATTTTCCAGATGCCTCTGCTGATGAAATGTTGCCTTCCGATGTAAGGCGAGGTGACCTGGTTCCGAGGAAACGTCACGACGACCCACTGCCCAGGGTCACTCGGGCCAAGAACACACACAGACACCAGTATGGTGGACGGTTCAAGACCTTTATTGTCCCGTTTCGTCGGGTTTCATACCGGGAAAGTTTTTTCCCTACGTCAGGGGGTCTTACTTTACTGTAATTGGTTAGTAAGGAGTAGAAAGTTACTAATGTTAGGGGGTACAACATTCTTGGGTGATCCTTTATCACTAGGAGTTAGGGGGAGAGGAGCTCTACTGCTTTCCGTAACATCGCGAGACTTTCCGAACGCCTGACCCTATTCTACTACAATGAAATCCATACCACTGAATTTTAGGACTCAGTGGCACTTAAACTGTACAACCTTTCGATCAAAAGTGAGCCCATGCAGCCCACATGCTCCCCATCTTCCTTACCATCCTTGACAACCTGCACCAGCAAGTAATGTCTCAAAAACTCAATCCGTTGGTCACTCCTAACTCAGGACCTCCCCTCAAACATGCCTTTCTCAGACCTTCCACAATGGTTCAAGATGGCAACGGCCACGTGGTCTTGGAATATCATGCCCTGGAGACTCAAGATGGAAGGAGCCTGAATGTGGCTTGGGAGCCGGATCATCCTCCCTCCATCTTGGCTCCTCCACTTCCTGCTACCACAACCTTCTCTTCCGCCCTGAACAAACATCCAGACTCCTTCCTCAAAACTGTGGGTCATGTCCCTACTTTCAATCATTCCACCTTCACCCTGGGCAGTGCCTCCAGAACTCTACCCCGGAAGGCTGCCATCGTAAATCAAGGCCCTTCCTCCCCAACACCTGACAAAATGGCAGTGCCCTTTGCCTCACCCTCCAGCAATAATATAACCCCATGGTCACAGATACTAAGCCCAACTGTCACACTATTTCTAATCCAAATGTTTCTCCTCCAAGTTATTCTTCCTCCTTAGAAAACAGTTTGGATTCCCCAGAGCCACCTTTCCCCTCAACCCCAGAAGGTCCCTAGGAAAGGATTCGGAAGGAAGCAGTTAAGGAAGGACATTGGCAAATAGTCTTGAAACTCCTCGTTGCCCCGGTATGTTATGAAAGAAGGGGACAGAATCCCAGGTATCAGCCATTGGTTTAGAGGGAAATCAAGGATCTGTGTAGGGCAGGTAAAGAGCATAGGAAAGACAGCTTGTTTTAGTGGCCTAATGAGGGCCATGTTTACAGCACATCATAACTCCCTATGATTTAAAATGTATTAGGACCATGTTGTTGTCTCCTACAGAATACAAGCAGTGGGAAGGGGGATGGAAGAGTAAATCAACTAATAGCAGACTATGCTAATAATGAGGCAAGGGCAGAATTGACAATCAACCATCTAGCTGGAGAAGGACAGCAAAGCTGACTAGATGATCAAGCAGCAGGTGTCCCCAGAGAAGTATTGGATGATATCAAAGAGATGGCTTTGAAAGCTTTAATCCAGGTATCACATCACAGTACCCCCAATTTGGACTACCTTGGGTGGCTGCAGCTAAAGCTTTAGGACAATCAGACCATCTTGGGTGCCTGTTAAGTAAGCAAACCGATGCTACCTCACTCACACTGAGCAGCCTGCTCTCAGACATAGAGACCATCAGACATGCCACCTTCCAGAACAGCGATAGAGTTTTTACTCTGGGCACAGCGGCATGGCTGTGTAGACTCTGAGGGCATGTGTTGCATGAACCTCTCCATCCACAGCGAGTCAATCCACAAGAGCATTCAAGTACTGAATGAAGAGTTCAGGAAGCTTCAAGTGGAAAACAAAGACTGGTTCAATAAACTCTTCCAGTCCAAGGGACTAAAGGGTTGGATAATGTCTAGCGAAAACAGGACTACTAATTTTCTTAGTGGTTGTTGTTGTATTGGTAATTTTCCCCTGATTGTTTGAATGCTTTTAGAAAGTCTTACAAAATTCTTTCAGTTCCATCTTTGTTGTAAAACAGAAAGGGGAAAGACACCCAACACAGGCTCCTCATGGACTCCTTAGACAAGAGAATTGGAGGACAGGATGGCACAAAAACTTCTCAGAGACTCAGTGTGGGCAAGGAAATCCTTAAAAGTCCCTAAAAGTATTCTTAAATCCATAAAGTACATTAAAAACCTTAAGTATCTAAAGCCATTAATGAGCCCCACTGAGTGTCAGTTCAAAGCTCTCAAGGGACTCGTTAAAGCAGATAATTGGGGCCATGATTGCACAAACTTCACACAGAGTCTGTATCAAAAGGGAAACACCAAGTACCTTAAAATAAATGAAGTGCCCTGAAGTATTAATGAACCCCATTGAGTGTTGTTACTGACAAAGCCTCTCCAGGGACTAATTACAGCAGAGAATTGGAGGCCATGATTGCACAAACCTCTCACAGACTCCAAACCAAAAGCCAAACCCAAAGTCCTTTCAAAAACCTGCAATCCCTGGGAGCATGAAGGAGCCCTCAGGGCCATTCCTGAGCAAAGCTCCCCAGGGACTCCTTCTGTCGGAACCCATTTTTCTCTTTCTCCTCTGTTTTATGGTTGATTTATGTTTGCTGGTTGTCGGTTTCTCTTCCCGGCTGTTTTATGTCCGGAGATAGCTCAGGGATGCCACTTGCTCGGTTTCTCGGTTGTTTAGGTGGCCTGGAAAGGCCCAGGGTGGCCTTGGACAGCCCGGCGCTTCAAAGGACGAGGAGAGACTTCTGATCTTGTTTCGGTCTCAGTGTTTATTAATTGTTTATCTAAAAGATTTTCTTTCAGCCCAACAGAGGTCTGCACAGCAAGTCAGCCATGGGCACACTCCCGAGCCTCCGGGGCGGTCACTTATCTTTATACCTAAAGTTACGTGTACAATATTTATGATTTTTCTCCAATACTTTCTACTCTTATTAGCCGGTGTACTTTTAGTAAAGACCAATCCCAAAGTGCCACCATCACCACAGAAGATGGAGGCCAAGAAGAAGAAGAAGAAGGACAGGACACGCCCCAATTCCTCCATCTTACTTCTCTAGACCCCCCTGTACAGAAATCCTAAACCCTGTGTATTATACTCTAACTAACTTATCCCTTCACCATTCACCCCAGTGAAATCCTCCCAGTCCTCATACAGGTGTCATCTCCTGTGTAGGATCAAAGTCCAGCCACCAGACACTTCTGGCAACATTCCAGGACTCCCGAGCCCCCCAAGGGTGGTCTTGGTCGCTCTGCACCCTCATCCTGAGGTGCTGAGATCCCACATCTCCCCCTTCTGTTTGCACTAGGAAAACTTCTTTCGCTATCCGATTCATAGCGTGTTTTAAACATGCAAATATGCATGGGATAACAAGTATGAGGACTAGTAGAATTATTAAAACATAGAACTCTATTCTTAAAATTCCTCT
This sequence comes from Melospiza melodia melodia, assembly GCF_035770615.1. Taxonomy (NCBI): domain Eukaryota; kingdom Metazoa; phylum Chordata; class Aves; order Passeriformes; family Passerellidae; genus Melospiza; species Melospiza melodia. Next base: position 8,035,285 of record NW_026948690.1, read on the forward strand.
CCAAATGGGAGAGATGTCAAAGAAGTCTACCCTTAAAATTCCTCTCCAAATGGGAGAGATGTCAAAGAATTCTACCATACATTTTGCTTTGGCTGACTAATAGGTATATTACCCCCATTGCTTACTGCAATGAATGAAAGAATGATGCAGATAAGCATCATAAAACTCATGGCTTCGCTTCTATGTGAAATCATTGTTTCGCTTTTCTTTCAGGACCTTAACAGAGAATTCCCCCAAAGTCCTTAGTTTCTTTTTATTTCTCTTCCGAGTTGTCTTGTGCAGTCTGAGTCTCGACTCCTGTCTGAGTACTCATCTCTTTGTTACTTGAATCATTGTTTCTCGGATCCACGTTTTCATGTTCTCGCACTCGAAATGGTTTCACGTGTCGTACCGACACCCACGTCAGATCTCGCTCTGTGGAGACACAAGCGAAAGCCTTGCCCCCCACTAGGTGGCGCTGTCACCGGCCTCCCCAGGTCGGACAACAGCATGAGCTGGACTGCCCCTCGTCCTGTCGACTGCCGTGTTCGTGATCTCGTTTGAGACCGTGTCTGCCTGGCTTTTAATTCAGCTGGAAATGGAGCTTGAACACCAGAACGTCTCCCTTGAAGGGAAGGGACTGGGACTCCGAGGGTTATAACCAGAGGTACCAAGTCTGAAGAGGGTGTGGAGCCGCTGGGACATAGGAACCCGAGCACGGCCCCTCCTCGCCCGAGACGTCACGGGCCCGCCCCCGCCCGCGCTCTACTCTGCGCATGCGTGCTCTCCGAGCCTCTCCCCGTCTCTCCTGGGCTGACGTCACTCTCCCCCCCTTGTTCCACCTCCCAGGTCTCCTCCCTCGGTCTGCCCCTGACTCTGTCTCTGTGTCCATTCCTCCCGCCGGTGTGTACGGCCCGCCCCCCGCCGGCACCCGGGCCCGCCCCGCAATTCGAGCCGAATTTGTCCGCGGGTTTTTGCGAGTTCTGCCCGCCGCGCGCATCTCCGGACCGGCCGCCACCCCCCGGCGCCGCGCTGACAAAAGCCGCACCGGGACATGTGTCTCCCGGTATCTCTTCTCCCGCGCTCCCCGCCGGCTCCGCCGCTACCGCGCCGTGCCCCCGCGAGGAAGCGTCCCCCCCCCCAATCCCTTCTCTGTCCCCCCTGCACCCCCCCCTCCGATCCTGACTCCCCTGTACTCTCCGGAGTTTCAGGACGCTTTAGGAGTTTCCTGGGGTTTCTGGGTTTTGGGACCGGGGCTTTAATATTTTTCCTGCTCTCTTTCTTCGAGAGCCCTTTCCCCCTGGCTTCTTAAGGCCAGAAATAATTTTTTTTTCCCGGAGCTTTGCTCCCCCACCCTTCTGCTGAGGATGCAGAGCAACTTTTCGTTGCTCTCCCAGTCTTTTCGACTGAACCGGTATGCTTTTCTCTTTTTTTCTTTTTCCGGGAGCCTTGCTCCCCCACCCTTCTGTTGAGGATGCTCTCCCAGTCTTTTCGACTGAACCGGTATGCTTTTCCAGCAATACCCTTGCCGACGAGAGCAGCTTTAACGCTGTCTCGTCTTTTTTGTCGTTAAGAAATATCAGTGCCTATTGATTTCCTGCCAAAACCCCACTTCGAATAGCAGGCATGTTTCGGCCAGTGGGTAATTAAGCCTTGCCCACAACAATAGCTGTTTTAATACTTTCTTTAGGATCTCTTCTGTGTGTGTTTGAGCCACGCCTTGTAAGGCGGACAAAATTTCCCGCTGTTCTTGGGAGAGTGTGCCCCCCATGTTCTTATTTTTTGACCTTCTCACCGAACCTGTCGTCAGAGCTGTCCGAAGTCTCCCAATCTCTGTCCAGCAGGTCACAGGAGAAGGATCCGGAGGCGCCTTCCGGTTCCGATCCGGGCTGCTCTGCTACGAACTGTCTTCGGCAGAAGCTGAGAGATGTAATTCTCAGTGACTGCTGTTTTTTGCAGACTCCTCTGGCTGTTTTTCTTTCTCTTCTTCTTTTTCTTTTTTCTTCAGGCTTCTCTCCTCAGGAGCTATCAGTGCTCTCCTGAGAACTCGTCCTAGATTGGAGCTGCCCTCTTTGCTTTTCAGTTCTTGAGCTTCAGCTCTTCAGGGCTGATCCCCCCCCCGAAAGGGTTGGTGGGGAGTAGCCCAAGCAGGGAACGCCACTTGTCGGAGTTTCATTTTTCTCTTCTGTTTTATGGTTGATTTATGTTTGCTGGTTGTCGGTTTCTCTTCCCGGCTGTTTTATGTCCGGAGATAGCTCAGGGATGCCACTTGCTCGGTTTCTCGGTTGTTTAGGTGGCCTGGAAAGGCCCAGGGTGGCCTTGGACAGCCCGGCGCTTCAAAGGACGAGGAGAGACTTCTGATCTTGTTTCGGTCTCAGTGTTTATTAATTGTTTATCTAAAAGATTTTCTTTCAGCCCAACAGAGGTCTGCACAGCAAGTCAGCCATGGGCACACTCCCGAGCCTCCGGGGCGGTCACTTATCTTTATACCTAAAGTTACGTGTACAATATTTATGATTTTTCTCCAATACTTTCTACTCTTATTAGCCGGTGTACTTTTAGTAAAGACCAATCCCAAAGTGCCACCATCACCACAGAAGATGGAGGCCAAGAAGAAGAAGAAGAAGGACAGGACACGCCCCAATTCCTCCATCTTACTTCTCTAGACCCCCCTGTACAGAAATCCTAAACCCTGTGTATTATACTCTAACTAACTTATCCCTTCACCATTCACCCCAGTGAAATCCTCCCAGTCCTCATACAGGTGTCATCTCCTGTGTAGGATCAAAGTCCAGCCACCAGACACTTCTGGCAACATTCCAGGACTCCCGAGCCCCCCAAGGGTGGTCTTGGTCGCTCTGCACCCTCATCCTGAGGTGCTGAGATCCCACATCCTTCCAGCAAATCCTTGAGGCCACTGGGTTGTGGGCTAGGGGGGGGATGCTGAGGGCAGGACAAGGGGCTGACAGTGCCCAGCCTGGCTGAGGCTGTGTCAGGAGGCCCCAGGGCCTCAGCACAAGGTGTCTCCTCACAGCCCTTGGTGGCACAGACCCTGCTTTGCCCCAGGGCACCAACACTTGGCTTCTCTTTGTCCCCACCTGTCATCACTGCCTCCAATTCTCTGCTCTGCCTGGGGCCTGGGGGCACTTTCTCAATGGTGTCCCTCTCTGGGACCCATTAAAAGTCCAAGAAACTTTGGAGTTGGATTCTGACTTGGAGTTCTGGAGAGGTTTCTTCAGCTCTCTCTCAGGGACTGATGGTCAGGCCTGAGCACAAAGCTCCAGAGGCTCATTAAAGTACTGCTGCTGTGTCTGTGCTGCTGAGCTGGGCTGGGCTCCTGGCACAGAGGAGCTTCAAAAGCACATTTCTCTTGATGAGAAGCTCTTCTGCCAGCCCAGCAGGGCTGGGGCACTGCCTGAAGCCACCCGGGGCACAGCACAGAGAGCTTCAATCAGTCAGGTCTGGGAAGGGGCTGAGAAGTGCTTGGGGCAGAATCACTGCCAGCCCTTGGCACAGGAACCTCTGGCTGAAGGACAATGCAGCTGCAGCTCCTGGAGCCAGCTCCATAAGCTGCAACATCCCACTGCCTACAGACTCTGTGAGTACAACTCTGGGTATTTCTGGTGCAGGGGAGGTGAAATGCTTATTAAGGTCTGGCATGCTGAGGGGTTCTGATCAGTCATAGAATATTTCCAAAATAATGAATTTAACAAAAATGAGGACTTTTACAATAACTAAGTAGGCATTCAGTTTCCTACTATTGGAGAATGGTAGCCAAGAGGAGATAAATATTAAAGCTTGCTTATGAATTACTATTAATTCTGACAAATGCCAGAAACATCTGAAGTGTTACTTTTAGTGATCAGTAGGTTCACAGGAGATCCCTAATGTGCTTGCAGCCACTCTGCCCATGGACAGCACCAGCATCACCTTTGATGGAGCCATCAGGCTCAGCCTGAGCTGTTCTTTCTTCAAACTGCAAATAGAACCTGCCTCCAGCCAGTGCCCTGCAAACAGGCAGGATTCTGTACGGCCAAGGAGAGTGCACAGATATTTGGGGTCTGTGAGTGCTGGCAGGGAGAGATCAGGCACAGGGAAACACCTGCAGGAAGAAAATCTGCAGGAAGCAGAGAGAAGATCAGGCAATGAGGGAAAACAATACCCAGAGATGCTGTGGCAGAGAGAGTTTAGAGATGTCCACAGGATCCCCTCCAGTGCAGGCCCTCCCTCTTAACAAGCCCCCTCCCTCCTGTGCCCCAGCCAAGCCTCTGCCCTCAGGGCCAGGGCTCAAAGGCATGCAGCCCCTCCTGTGCAGGCAGAGCTGCAGCAGAGCCGTGGGGCAGCTCTGCAGCCGCGGGCCCAGTTCCCTCTGCAGAGCACAGGGCTGGGAGCAGCTGCCCGGCCCTGGGGGCTCTGGCAGGGGACACAGCTGGCTCAGGGTGATGCTGTCCCCAGTGCCCGGCTCTGGGCAATGCTGTCAGTGCAGCCAGGGAAGGAGCTGCATCTTCCTCCATCCAATGCCATCATAAGGACACTTGGAAATCTCCCTGAGATTTCAGTCCAAGCTGGGAGCTTCAATCCAGGGTGCAAACCTGTCCTGGAGCATCTCTGAGTTTTAAGATTGGTGGGGAAAGGCAGAGGTGTTGTGACACTGAAAATGCTGCTGGGTTTGTGAAATGAGCAAAGAGAGCCCTTGGCCACAAATGTGGAGCTGGGCTGTGGGGGATCCATCTGCTCTCAGCAGTACCTAAGGCATTTTTGGGAAAAAACATGGGAAGTTGATGACCCTCCACCTGCTAAAGTTTAAACCCCTGAGAAAATCTGAACAGATCAGAATGACAGACCACCTCCCCTTAGTCTTCAGTCATCACTTTGTCTCAGAGAAATCAGTCTATTCTCCCTGGGGGCAGCAAAAATGATTTATGATTTATGGTTTATGATATCCAAGAATACCAGGACAGACATGGAGGGAGCTTTAAAAGAAAACTGCAGAACTCTGGAACACAAAAGGACGTCTGTGTCAGTTACAGGGGACAGTGTATGGGAAATTGCTTTGATTTTGCTTACGGGTGGCTCCTCTATCTCTACACTGTATTTTTCTCCATGAACAGGTCCCCATGCCAAGGATCAGCAAATGTCCAACAGCAGCTCCATCAGCCACTTCCTCCTGCTGGCATTGGCAGACACGCGGCAGCTGCAGCTCCTGTACTTCTGCCTCTTGCTGAGCATCTTCCTGGCTGCCCTCCTGGGCAATGGCCTCATCATCAGCGCCGTAGCCTGCGGCCACCACCTGCAAACGCCCATGTTCTTCTTCCTGCTCAACCTGGCCCTCAGCGACCTGGGCTCCATCTGCACCACTGTCCCCAAAGCCATGCACAATTCCCTCTGGGTCACCAGGGACATCTCCTACACTGGATGTGCTGCAAAGGTTTTCTTTTTTGTGTTCTGTGGTGTAACAGAGCTTTGCTTCCTGACCATCATGTGCTACGACCGCTACGTATCCATCTGCAAACCCCTGCACTATGGGACCCTCCTGGGCAGCAGAGCTTGTGCCCACATGGCAGCAGCTGCCTGGGCCAGTGCCTTTCTCAATGCTCTCGTGCACACGGCCAATACATTTTCCCTGCCCCTGTGCAATGGCAATGCCATGGGCCAGTTCTTCTGTGATGTGCCCCCGATCCTCAAACTCTCCTGCTCAAACACCAACACCCTAAGAAAGCTGGGACTCATTGCTGTTAGTACCTCTTTAGCATTTGGCTGTTTTGTGCTCATTGTTTTCTCCTATGTGCAGATCCTCAGGGCTGTGCTGAGGATCTCCTCTGAGCAGGGATGGCACAAAGCCTTTTCCACCTGCCTCCCTCACCTGGACACTGTCTCTCTGTTTGCAAGCACAGCATTGCTCGCCTACCTGAAGCCCCCATCCATGTCCTCCTCATCCCTGGATCTGGCCCTGTCAGTTCTGTACTCGGTGGTGCCTCCAGCCCTGAACCCCTTCATCTACAGCCTGAGGAACCAGGAGCTCAAGGCTGCCGTGTGGAGACTGATGGCTGGATGCATTCAGAAAGACTAAATTAGATGACAGTTTTTGCAAAGCACTTGTAATAAAAGTCATCTTAGATAGCTCTTGTTGGTTTTCTTGCTGGTGTTTTATTCCCTTGATTATAGCTTTTTCATATTTTCCAAAAGAAAAGCCACAGTTCGTTCCATTTCACATTTTGTGTATCTCAAGCGTTCCTGTGGCCACAGACATTGTCAAGGAGGGGCTGCAGTCTTGGTGGCTTTAAAGGAACTAAAGGATCTCCCAGCCAAGTTTTCTGCAGAGAGGCCCTTTTGTTGCCTTCTCTGGAGCTGCAGCAGCAATGTCTGTGTGCAGAGCTGGGGGCAGATCAGTGCTGGCACAGCAGCTGTGCCAAGCAGCAGCAGCACTTGGTGTTGCCAGTGCTGCTGCCGTGGCCCTGCCCCGCTGCCCCGGTGGCCCTGGTGTTGCTGTAGGGCCTGAGTGCTCTCAGGGCCGGGCACAGCCCTGGGGGTGGCAGTGCCAGGGCTGCAGCAGGGACAGGCCATGGGCACTGCTGGGGCAGCGCTGACGCCTCAGCCCAGGCCCTGGGGGCTCCAGCCTCCTTGCCCAGGCTCTCTCAAGAACACACCCAGGCCAATGCTCAGCACAGAAAAGCCCCGTGAGCAGACCCAGGCTGGCCGTGGGAAGGCTGGGGGCAAACAGCATGGCTGGGGCTCTGCAAGGGCCCTGGGGCAGATGGGAAGGAGCAGCAGAGCAGGGGCTGATCCATCCCCAGTGCGCTGCACAGCCCAGGGCAGTGTCCCAGAGCGTCCTCAAGGAGCTGCCAACAACATCCCCCCTCTGCAGCCCTGGCATCTCCCCCGGCTCACACAGGTGCCCCATCCTTGCAGGAACACACACGGCAGCACTGGCTCAGGAGCCCCTGTTTGCATTGCACAGAGCAGGGGGAGCATCCCCATGCTGTTGTTGTGGGGACATGAACCTGAGGGAGCACAAATGCCATCAGCCCCTGGGGCCAGCAAGGGCTGGGGGACAGCACGGAAACCACTCAGCTTTGTCCTGGCCTCTGCAGTCAGCCAGAAAGTTTGTTCCCATCAGCTGGGATTTTCCTGTGCCACTGCAGACGCTGTTGCTCAGAGCCAGCGCTGCCTGGCAGCCACCTCCAAAATGCCCTGACCATTTCCCTTTACTTCACCTTTGCTTTCTGTACTCTTTGCTTGTACAAATTTCTTCCTCTTGCCCATCCCTGTCCCCTCCCCTGCAAACAGCCAATCCCCGTTTGCCCTTTCCTCTCTGCCCCTACTCCCCATTGCAGTTCCTACAAGTGCTGCAGGAATTGTCTGCAGGCTCCTGCAGTGCCTCCTGTTGCTCCCTTGCCAGAGGCACCCCAGGCCAGGGGGGCACATCTGGGCTGCTGTGTCTGGCTCTGGGGCTCCCTGTTCTGGGCAATGAGGAGGAGCTGCAGAGGCTCTGCAGGACAGACAGGATGGGCTTTGGGGCTGGCTGGAGAAGCTGAGGCACCTGGGCTGCTGGAGCTTCTGAAGAGGAGGCCCAGGACTCATTGTGCAACTGCTCCAAGGGTGGTTTCAGAAAATCACAGAATCACTGAGAATGGAAAAGACCTTGGAAAACATCAAGTCCAACCTGTGCCCTGACACCAGCTTGTGTCCCTGAGCCTCCTCTTCTCACCAATAAAAACCCAAGCTCCCTCAACCACACCACACAGGACTTGTTCTCCAGACCCCTCCCCAGCCTTGTTGCCCTTCTCTGGAAGTGCTCCAGCCCTTCCATGTCCTTCCTAAATTGAGAGGCCCAGAACTGGACACAGCATTTAAGGGGCTGCCCAACCAGTCCTGAGCACAGAGAAAGAATCCCTGCCCTGCTCCTGCTGGCCACACCATTCCTGATCCAGCCAGGAGCCATTGGCCTTCTTGCCCACCTGGGCACACTGCTGGCTCATGTCCAGCCTGCTGTCCATCAGTCCCTGCAGGTCCCTTTCTGCCTGGCTGCTCTCCAGCCACTCTGTCCCCAGCCTGTAGCGCTGCAGGGGTTGTTGTGGCCAAAATGCAGGACCCAGCACTTGGACTTGTTGAACCTCACGTTGTTGGATTTGGGCCCTGGGTCCAGCCTGTCCAGGGCCCTCTGCAGAACCCTCCTACCCTCCAGCAGATCCACACTCACACCCAGCTTGGTGTCATCTGCAGATTTGCTGACGCTGGACTCAGTCCCCTCATGCAGATCATCAGTGCAGACATTGGAATCCACACTGGCTGGCTCTGATCCCTTGGCCATCCTGTGGGTGCCCTGTGATGGCACTCAAAGTGATCTGTTCCATAACCTTGCTGGGCACCCAGGTCAGGCTGACAGGCCTGGAGTTCCCCAGCTCCTCCTTCCAGCCCTTCTTGGGGATGGGCTCACACTGGCACCTCCAGTCCCCTGGGACCTCCCTGCTGAGACAGCACTGATGGTAAATAATGGAGAGCAGCTTGGGGAGCTCATCCACAGCTCCCTCATCTCCCTGGGGTGGATCCCATCTTATCCCACACACCTGTGAGCATCTGAGTGGCTCAGCAGGTCTCCAGCTGCTTCCTCCTGGATTACAGGGGCTGTTCTGCTCCCTGTGCCCATCCACATGCTCAGGAGAACTCTTGTTCTGAGGACAACCTGTCTGATTTTTGAAAATTAAGACAAGGAAGCGGTTAGGTACCTCAGCCTTTCCCTCATATTTGGAAACCATATCTGCCCCAATAATGAATGGATATTGGCCTTGTACCTCCTTTTGCTATTAATGTATTTATAGAAACATTTTTATTATCCTTCACAGAAATGGCCTGGTTAAGCCTTAAGCTTTGACCTCTCTAACTTTCTTTCTGCATGACATAACAACATCCTTACACATTTCCTGAGTTACCTGCCTCTCTGTCCAAAGGTGATGCACCTTCTTTTTTTTCCCCAAGCTCCTGCAAAAGGCCCATCACGTACAGAACGTCACCTGTTGCCTAAGGTACACCTCACACGAGAAAAATACAAGAGTCTATAAAGTAAAAGAGGGAAAGCAATCTAGTAAGGTAAAAGAAGAAGAAGAGGCTGAGAAGGGTGACAAAAACTGGGACCCCCTTGACCACTTACTTCCTCCTACCCTTGCAGTACCTCAAATCCTTCCTCCAATTCCTCTTGCTGTGGACGCAGTTCCTTCTCCTCTCCCAGCTGTCATTCCTTTACCACCTCCTAACCCAGTTATATCTCCACCACCTTCCCCTCAACCCTCTGCTCACTCTCTTTACCCTTCACTACTGTTCCCTTACCTCAACCATCTCATGCACCCCTAATTCACCAGCAAGTTCCTGCTCTGCCTCCCACAGCACAAATGAGAAGCCAAACAACATCTCAGAATCTCATGCCCAAGAATGAGGTTAACCAGTCAGCCTCCACAGCTGATGTTGTAACACGCGGTCCAAAGTGGGTAAAGTGGAAAAATTGTTCCCCCTCAGAGAAGTTCCCATGTGCAGGGTGGCCAGTGAGATTGGCCAGTAGGAATAGCAAATCAAATTAATCCATTTTTAGCCCCCAATATTTATACATGGGGAGAACTGAACTCCACCTTTAACATCCTCTTTTCCCCAGAAAAGACTCGATTAATAAGAACTGCAGGAATGAAAATTTAGGAGCAAGAAAACCAACCCAGGCCTCCAGGTGACAAAAAAAAATGCCTTTAGTGGAGCCTAGCTGGGACTCTAATCAAGAAGAGGGGAGAAGGAACATGAGAGATTACAGGTCCCTGATGACCAGAGGGATAAAAGAATCAGTCCCTAGAGGGAGTAATACCAGGTTAGCGTTTGATGGCACCCAGGAAAAAGATGAGACCCCAGCACCATGGCTAATAGGCTAAAGCAAAACTTCCAGATTTACTCTAATGTTGACCCAGACAGCCCAGAAGGCCAATCTTGGGTTCCCTGCAGTCGGGGATGACCCCAAGAATCCTTTTTTCTCAGCCTGATGTTTCCAAGAAGGAGTCTGAATTCTTTGGCTCTGGTTTCCAAGGTTGTTTATTGTTTCTTATCTATAACATTTTTTCTCTGGCCTGCCGAGATGTTTTTAGCAGGTCAGACAGAGGCACACTCCCCATCCCAGGGCTGGTGTCTACATTTTATACTATGAACTACGTGTACTTTATTTATCATTATTTCCCAATACCTATCACCTATGTTAGACAGTCTACTTCTACTCTAAACCAATCCTAAAATGCCACCATCACCAAGAACATGGAGACTAAGAAGAAGAAGGAAGAAGAATAGGACAACACCCAAGTCCCTCCATCTTGCCTCCTAGACCTCTATCTAAAAATCCCCAAAATACCATTTTATACCCTCTGACAGATTCATTATCATTCTACTAAAATTTTGTGACTTGTAATTCTTTATACAAGGGTGGTAATATTCTCCATGGGTTAAGATCAAAATCCCAGGCGTCTTTGGCTTCCTGCCAGGACTCCCCAGCCCCCTGCCAGGGATCCCCAGCCCCCTGCCAGGGGCACATGTCCTCCAGGGCACCCAGAGGTGTGTCATGGGTTCCGACAGGCCAAGTCCTTCTCAAGATACAATTTGTCACTAAATCCTGGCCAGATATCAGATGAAAGTTAGAAAAAATAGAGGACTGGCAGGAAAAAAGTATTAATGAACTGCTGTGAGAAGCCATAAGAGTATATAGAGGAAGAGAAGAAGAAAAGACAAAAAATAAAAATTAAAATTATGGCAGCCATAGCCAGAGAAAGTGTGGGAGCCAGTAGAAATACACGCCAGTAGAACCACTTAGAAGAGACAAAGGTTTTATTGGACCAAAAGGGGCGAGGGCTCTACTCAGTGACAAATATTGTTATTACTGTGGAGAGAAAGGACACCTAAAGAGAAATTGTAAGAAACTCCAATTAGATGAAGCCATAGCCTGGGAGCAAGAAACTCTAGAGAAAAACTTAAGAAGAGATGAGAAGTATGCAGAATAGGTTCTATGCCCTGGAGAATTGAATGAATCATTAGAAGAGCCCTTTGTAAATTTCGAGATTGGTCCCCAGAATGATGAATTTGAATTTTTAGTTGATACCAGAGCAGACAAGTCATGTGTGACTAAAATACCAACAGGAATCACAGTCAGTAAAAAGGTCTGCAAAGTACGAGGGGCCAAAGGAGAACCATTGGAGGCCCAGATTATAGAAGATGTAGAAATTACAGGAAATTTAAGAGAGTGTTGAGCTAATTTCATTTACATCTCCAAGTTAGGTTGTAATTTATTAGCATATGATTTACAAATCAAATTGGGAATTGAAGTATTACCAAAAGAAGGAAAAATGTTAGTACAAATAATGGTCTTAACTAAGGGAGACATAGATGAAATGAACCCAAATGTGTGGGCAGAGGAGGGAAAATTGGTTGTTTGAATAGTTCACCAGTAGAAGTAGAGCTGCAGAAAGACATCTCCCCCATTCGGGTAAGGCAGTATCCAATTTCCCCAGAGGGAAAGAAAGGCCCAGCCCCAGTAACTGACCAGCTATTAAAGGAAGGATTTTAGCACCATGCATGTCTCCACATAATACTCCCATACTAGCGTTGAGAAAAGCTGATGGAAGGTATCAATTGCTACAAGACTCAAGAGAAGTTAATAAAAGAATGGTTGCGAGGCACCCAGTAGTACCAAACCTGTAAACCCTTTTAAGCCAAGTACCTAAGGAGCATGCATGGGTCTCTGTCATGGATTTAAAGGATGTCTTCTGGGTGTGTCCCCTGGCTGAAGTGTGTCGGAACTGGGTTGCCTTTGAATGGGAGGACATTTAAAAGAAAAGAAAACAGCAACTAAGGTGGACACATCTTCCCTAGGGGTTTAAAGAACCCCCAACCTCTTTGGCAAGCTTCAGAAGAAGTCCTACAACACTTTAAACCTGAGAATGGGGTACATATTTTACAATATATTGATGATTTACTTGTATCTGGGTGAGAACAAGACAAAGTTAGAAGTTCTAACATACTAGCATCTAAATTTCTTAGGGGGAAAAAGGCCTAAAAGTATCACAAAAGAAACTGCAATTTGTGGAACAAGAAGTAACATATCTAGGACATATAATGGGCCAAGGGTATAAAAGGTCAAGCCCCAAGAGAATTTTGGGAATTCCGTCCATCCCTGCCCCAAAGACCAAAAGAGACGTTAGAAAATTACTAGGTTGGTTTGGGCATTGCAGATTATGGCTTGATCAGTATAATAAGCGTGTTAAATTTCCATATGGCAAATTGATAGACTCAGAGCCTGCAACCTGGACCTCAAATGACGAGGAACAGCTTCGGAATCTAAAAACTAAATTGTCTTCTGCCCCTGTACTGAGCCTACCAGACCTTGTAAAGAACTTTGACCTATTGGTAAACGTGGAAGAGGGGACAGCTTGCAGAGTCCTTACACGGGATAGGGGAGGATGCAGGAAGCCGGTCGCATCTCTCTCCAAGTTACCAGATCCAGTAGCCAGAGGGTGGCCAGCCTGTGTGCAAGTGATAGAGGCAACAGCCACCCCAATAGAAGACACACAGAAACTAACCTGAAAGGGGAAGATCCAGGTTCATACCCCACACAATGTGAAAGATGTTTTAAGTCACAAGGCCCCTCAGTGGCTAACCGACGCCCAAATACTAAACCATGAAGTCATCCTAATAAGTACCAAGGGCCTCGAATTAGTCACTTCAAAATGTTTAAATCCAGCCCAGTTCCTCATGGGAGAGCTGTAAACAGACCCGGATCATGATTGTTTAGAAATGATTGAAATGCAGACTTAAAGTGAGAGAAGATTTAGAAGATGAGCCCTTCCCAGATGGGAGAATTTTATTTACAGGTGGATCATCACAAATGGTAGCCAGTAAACAGGTCTCAGGGTGTTCAATCATAAATGGGCAGAACATGCAAGTTGAGGAAATGGGAAAGCTACCATCAAATTGATCTGCCCAGTGCTGTGAAATCTATGCCCTGAAGAGACAGCTAGATTTACTAGAAAAAGATAAAGGAACAATCTATACCGACTCCCAGTACTCATTCGGAATTGTCCATACATTTGGAAAAATATGGGAAGAATGGGGGTACATAAATTCTAAAGGCAAAAATTTAATACATTAAGAGATAAGAAAATTAGTACTAGAGTTCCTAAGGAAACCAATAGAGATAGCCAAAGGTCACATAGAAGGACATCAAAAAGGGGACACCCTTGAAATAAAGGGAAATCATTTAGCTGATCAAGTAGCAAAAGAAGTAGCCTTGGACCAAGGTAGACCAATTAAAATTCTTAAGATAGAGGGAACACCTAGTAGAGAAAGAAAAGATGAAAGACCCATCTTTGACGGGAACGAATTAAGAGAGTTAGAAAAGATGAGAGGACAGCAAAAAGAAAATGGAGAATGGTGGACCCCTGATGGACGGCAAATTTTAAATAAAGCTCCAGCCTGAAAGGTGATGACGGAGTTACACGAGTTGACCCATTGGGGAATACAAGGATTATGTGACCCCTTTCCAAGGGATCAAATGTGCATGGGAGTACGTACCATAGCAAAGGCAGTTACCAAGGGATGTTTAACTTGCCAACAAATGAATCAGAAATTAATGAGAAGAGTACTGTCTGATCTGGGGGAAGAGAGTTGGCCTTGTGGCTGTTCCAAAGCGTGCGGGTAGACATCACAGAAATGTCCCCTGTCCAGGGATACAGACACTTATTAGTGACCGTGGATCCCCTCACCCATTGGGTAGAGGCGTTCCCGACCAAAACAGAGACAGCTCAAGCAGCCACAAAAGCAATTCTAGAAAACATCATTCCCCAATATGGGTTGATAAATAATATTGGTTCTGATCAATCTCCACATTTTGCTGCCCAAGCCTTACAACAAGTTGTTGAAGCCCTGGGAACGAAATGGAGGTTGCACAGCCCATTGGCATCCCCGGAGCTCCAGAAGAGTAGAAAGAATGAATAAAACCATCAAAAACACGTTAACTAAATTAGTTACAGAAACCCAGATGAATTGGCTTAAATGTCTACCCTTAGCACTGTTACAAATTAGAACAAGGCCTCGAACAGGTATAAGAGTCTCACCGTATGAAATGATGTTTGGACTCCCCTTCTTGACAACCCCGTATAGCACGGGAATTTATCCAGATGGAGAGACAGCCACCCAAAAATAGGTAAAGGCCATAGGAAGGAGTTCAAAGATCTGAGGAAAAAGGGCTATGTCCTTCAAACCTCTCCCTTAGACACTAAGGGACATAACATCAATCCAGGGGACTGGGTGTTAGTTAAATCATGGAACTCTGCACCTTTAACCTCTAAGTTTGAAGGCCATTTTCAGGTCCTACTCACCACCAATACAGCCATACAACCCAAGAAAGGGGGTGGACACATATAACCCAGACTAAAGGACCTGCACCACCTCCCACTGAAGAGTCAAAACCAACCACATCCCCTTCTAAGCTTTCTAATGAATGGATTGTGACTAATCACTCAGACAATCTAAAGATAACTCTCCAGAGGAGACCTAAAGACTACTGGAGACTGTCTATAGTCAAAAACTTGTTAAGAACTGTTTAAATAATCAAAACTTGTTAAGACCTGTTAAAAATTGCAGTTAATGTTATTTATATTTTACTTTTGAGTTTGAAAAGTAGATACTTTCCTGTTGCATTTATTATTAGTTAGTGTTTATTAATGAATGTACAGTTTTTAGTTTGTGTTGGAGCCTTTGTTTGTTTCAGCGCATATTGTGATTTTATAGGATTAGGCATAAGAGTAAATAACTCGTTATTTGTTTGGAGTATTTTTTCTATCATTTTGGATATCGATAATTCTTAAAGTCATCTGACCATTGAGTTCAAGGTTTTTAGGTCATGTTTTTGTGTGAAAAAGTTTAAATACCCCAGTTAACTCCAATCTTAGTGTACAAAGCAATCTCCTATAAAACATCCATCAGGGCAAAAATAAATTAGTAAAGAAAAGTCAAATGTGTTGACACTGAGAGAATAAAAACTCTGTACTAAAACCAATGAGCTCTTCTGTAGGAGAAAAGCATAACCAGGAGGCAAGGCTGGGTGAGTCTACATTCTGCCTAAAAACAGCCACTCCAATCACTGGGTGCAGCTCAGTAGTTGTAGAGTTTAGGGGAATGCCTCATACCAGACTCCTGGGAATGCTCTTACTGATCTTACTTGTTTAACAACACACTGGGAAGTCAGAAGAGCCCATGTGCTAAATGTTACTACCCCCTTTACAGAGGGGAAGAAACCGGATCTTTAATACAAGTACATACAAATTTAAACCTAAACTGTGCCAACCTCTCTCTGTTAGCAACCTGTCAAGGGCACAGGAAGACTTACTGGATTTCACAAAATACAGCCACTTAGCAGCAAGGACTGCCTGGGGAGTGTCCTATAGCAGATGCTTGGCTTGGCTTTGAATGTAAGTCCAATCAAAAAGGCACAGCAGACTTAATAAAAGAGAAAGAAGTAACAACATCAGTAAATGAGAAAGAAGACCTAGAAACATCTCATAGGAAAAACTTGTTCATAGATTTAGTGGAAAAGATCAGGAAAGAGTTACATTTAACTAATTGCTGGATCTGTGGAAATACACAAATGGCCAAAGTCTCGCCTTGAAAAAGGATCAGCTTAAGACCAATAGATATGTTAAAATGGACACAAACAAGGCAAAAGGTACCAGCTATTGGACAAAGAGGAAAAGAATGGTGGGAATTAAGGTCTAAAATAATTGGAGAAGAGTAGTGTATCTAGGAAAGGGAAAATGTATAAAATGTATAAATTTATAAAACCCCAGTAGGAGAAATATGCTGTAAGATATTTAAAAATAAAACATCCAGTAGCTGGGTATGTCCCTAGAGAATCCAATAAATATTGTAAGTACTATTTATTATTTATATATTGGATAAATAAATATTATTTATTAAATAATAAATAATATCATTTTAATTTACCATTTTCATATTTATTAAATAATTATTAATAATTATTTATTAAAATAGTATTTATAAAATAATAGGAAGTAATATTATTTATTAAAATAATATTTTAATATTGTAATAATAACTATAAATTACTATATATTATTATATATATTAATATAAATTAATAATCAATATAAAAGCAATATAATATAACATAACATAACATAACATAACATAACATAACATAACATAACATAACATAACATAATATAATATAATATAATATAATATAATATAATATAATATAATATAATATAATATAATATAATATAATATACTAATAAAGTGTATTAATAAAATATATTATTATTAATATGAGTATTGATATGAATATTTTAATATAATAAATTAAACACTGAAAATCCTTTGAGAAGAAAGAAACGGAGTGTATCTACCGAGAAGGATCTAAACTCCATGAGTGTACTGGAAAAGGAATAAATAAAGGAATAAATAAAGGAAAAATAAAAGAATAAATAAAGGAATAAAAGGAATAAACCCATTCTGGGAAGTGAGAGAAATATCCAAGTACTGGGAATTTCCAATGACTCTCAGTGATGCTTCCTGGAAAGCTCCAGAAAACCTGGTTTGGATATGTGGGAATGTGGCTTACACTGAATTACCCGGGGAGTGGAGCAGCACTTGCACTATCGGAATTATTAAACCGTCATTTTTCTTACTCCCACAATAGTCTGGATTGAACCTAGGGGTCCCAGTATGTGATTATTTCAGCTAATCTAGCTGACCAAAAAGAAACTTAATTGAAATTGGAGGAACACAGACACAGAAAAACACAGTATGGACCCCCCAGGAAATAATTTGCACTCATGGACCGCCGACCCGGGCTCAAGATGGGTCCTGGGGACACCGGACCCCAATTTATACGGGGTTAAATCGGATTCTGAGATTACAGGCAGTACTCGAGATGGTATCGAACCGAGCCTGTCTAGCTTTAGACCACATAAATGACCAACTATCCCAGACTAGAACTGTGGTGTATCAAATCAGACTACCAGTAGATTATTTATTATTTGTGGAAAATTTAACTCTCCCAGTGCTGCTTAGAAATGGATGACTGCAGTGAAGTCATAAGAAATATCTCAAAGGAAATTCGGAAATTAGCTTATGTTGGAACACAAGAGTGGACCCCTACATTGGATACCAGCTGGTGGGACAATTTCTGGTCATTAAAATGAAACTGGTGGGAAAAAAAACCTTTTTCATCCTATGTGAAATTGCTGGCTTGATCCTCCTACCTTGCATGCTCCCATGTATAATCTGAGTTGTAACATCTGCTGTACAAGCAAGTTTAATGATACCAAAAGAGCTTAATAAAAAAGAAGTAAAAGTAATCATGATAATGAATGACCAAGAACATCAAGATGCCAAGTAAATTTACAACCAGTATTAAAAATTGTACTTTCAAGAAGAAGTAATTGCTAAATGATGCAGGCTTGAGCCCAATTGAACAATTAGAGGGGGAAATAGTAGAGAATCGATTGTAAAGGAGTTGATATAAAGTTCATTGTTAAAGGAGTTAATATAAAGTTCCAATGTTATTTATAGATTGTTTGTTGAATGTTTAATAGTTATGTCAAGTTCCAATGCTAGTTAAAGGATTTATAATTATGTAAATCCCCTCACTGTCAGGTGTTCCCCCCACTGCTCCTGTCAGCGTTCAGAAGCACATAATCATGAGAATGATTCTATGCAGGTGCTTTTATTGATAAGCTCAGGGTGTCAGGGGTACAAACCCAAATCTGTCTCCGACATGCATTCGGGATGAACATGTTTTTACATTCAATCCTTATATAACTTTCTTGTTAATTATTAAACTTATATTCTTCTATTGTATACATAGATTTCAGCCAAGCATGGCTCCTCGTGACACCCCCCCTCAAACATCTAACATAGTTTCTCATGATTTTTCTTATGATTATACAATAATTATATTTAATTACTAAAAAATCATCACATTGAACAATTATATCATTTATCATATATTGCTTAAGTAAATGCAATTTCACATGATCTGGCAAACACAAAGCCTAACATTTTCAGAGTCTATTTTTCACATTTTTCTAGGGCCCTCCTAAGTCTAACTTCTTTCTACTTCCCCGAATTTTATGATTTTAAAACCTTATACTATCACTCCCACTCTCATCTAAGATGTTGAACCACCCGACACCATAAAGAAGAGGACTTTGTCACATAATAACCAAATATGAAAATCCCATAAGACCAGGAAGAAAAGAATGACCTAACAAAAACCCCTAGAACAATGACCCACCATGCAAATGAAGAATTAAAATAGCACCTCTTACCAGAGAAAACATAATACAACATCAGGACCGTGGTCAGAGCTTTTTGCCTTCGTCACCCTAACCAGAACAGGCCAAGAGCAGTACAGGGACCATGGACCTGAAACCAACAGTGCCTACCCACAGACTCTTGAAAGGAGAGAAAACCCAGCTCTGCCAGGCCTTGCTCAGCATTGCAGTTCCCTGCTCAGAGCCTTGGGCTCCCTGCAATCCTGCCCTCAAGGATCTGCTCTCACCAGGCCCTGGGCAGCCTTTGGCACTCCCTGCCCTCCCTTGGGCCCAGCCATGCTCCAAGGCACTTGGAGTTTTGCTGCTGACTCCTTGAGCAGCTTCTCCATCCTTCTCTGCGTGCCTGAGGCTCCTGGAGCCAGCCCCAAATCCAGCGTGGGGCTGATTAAAATACAGAAAGCCCTCAGGAGCTCTTTGTCTCCCTTCCATTGTCATCCAGTCTCCAGGGCTTGTGCAGGGATTGGAGTCAGTTTGGAGTTCTCTTCAGGAGGGAGATTCCAAAGTGCACATCAGGATTTTTGGTTTTAGTCAAGGAAATTTTTTTTTTTTTTAATTTCAGAGAAGAGGGGACAGAAGCCTTCCTCAGGTGATCTTGATGCTGAATGTCTCCTTAGGAGGTCTGGGCAGGGAGAAGAATGAGCCCCTTGCAGGCTGAGCCTGTTTGGACAAGCTGTTCCTCACCCCAAACCTCACCATATCTCACATCACAAAATATGAAAAAAATTTAAGCATTTTTCCTTCTAAATAAAATTTAATTAAGTAACAAAATTATATTTATATTATTCTAATTATGATAGTATTATTCAATATTATACTACCTAATTTTTATATTTATATTTAAAAATCAATACTATTTTAGCAACCAAAAAAATTATTTCTCATTAGTTCAAAGTAAACACAATACGGTTCATTAATTAATTAAGCTTTATTGGCCATTTATTTCTTCCTCTTTACGGTAACTAATATTTGTAGTCCTTTTGGCACCATTTTTATAAACTTTTTCTCCAAAAGGGTCAAGGGGCGGCACTTTGGGGTCCATGGAGACATTTCTGGGGCCCTTTTGGGGGAGTTTTGGTTCTGGAGAGGGAATTCAGGGAGAACTTGAGGGTCTGGAGGACACTCTGGGGAGCCGGGTGGGCACTTGGAGGGGCACTCAGGGATTCTGAGGGACAGTTCAGGGCGCGGGGCAGCACTTGGGGGTCCAGGAGGGCCCTTGGAGGTCAGGGAGGGGAATTTGGGGCCCCTCGGGATCCGGGCGGGCCCTTGGGGGACTCCAACGGGGCGCTCAGGGGAGCAGGGGGTGATGGGAATTGTAAGCGCGGGTATCGAAGGGTTAAACGGGGTCGCGGAGCATCACGGGAGTTCTAGGCGCAGCTGCAATGGCTCTCGGTGGGGCGCGGAGCATGATGGGAGCTGTAGTCCCGGAAGTGGTTCAAACACGATGTTTTGGAGGTCCGGGAAGGCTCTTGGGGGACACTTTTGTGTCCAAGCCGCGACTTGACGACCTCGGGGGAACTTAAATGGTTTGGGAGCACTTGCAAGGATCTCTGGGTGTTCCAACCGGGCTCCTTAGAGCTCAGGACACGGCAGGATTTTTTGGCGCGGGACTGTTCTGAGGGGCTCTGGGGCCGCGGGAGATGAATTCCCAGAAGTGGCTGTACCGGGCATCTGGGGGGTTGGGAGCACTCAGGGGATCCGGGGACGCTTTTGTCCGGAATGGGCGCTGAGGGGGCACTGAAGGATACTGGAGGGTCTGGCGGACACTTAGGGAACAGATGGGGGCGGATCCCGGGGTTCTGTGGGGCGCGGGACCTGACAGGCTTGTAGTCCCGGCTGCAATCGTGCTATACCCGGCCGCGGTGCATCATGGGAGTTGTAGTCAAAAATTAAAGATGGCGTCCATCGAGGTACCGCCCCCAGGCCCAGATCTCTGGCGCTGGTAGGCTGCTGGAAGTGATGGGCAGGAGCCTCGGCAAATGGTGTGGGGAGGAGGCGGGAACAGCCCATGCACCAGCCTCCACTCCATCCCAGTACAGCCCATTTCAACCCAAGTAAAACCCAGTACAAACCCAGTACCCCTCCAATCCCTCCCAGTACAGCCCAGTCCCTCCCAATACACCTGAGTTTCTTCCCTGTCCCTTTCAGTTTCCCCCCAATGTCATGCACAGTATGCACCAGTGTCCCCAGCCTTCCCCACAATGTCCCTAGTGTCCCCAGTATCGCTAAGTATCACTCCCAGTATATCCTGGTACCTTCCAGTATGTCCCAGTGTACCCTCAGTGTCCATCCCAATCCACCCAGATTCCCCCTCAGCATTCCTTGAGTCCCCAGTTTGCCCCAGTCCTCCCCAGTGTCACTCCCAGTACATCCCAGTGTCTCCCACAGTGTTCCCAGTGTCCCCAGTATGTCCCAGTCCTCCCTAGTGTTTCCAAGGACAGTTTCATTTCTCTCGGTGGCCGTGGCAGCCAAACCCAGCAGTGGGGTCACTGCAGTGCCCATGGCCACAGCCCCTTGCAGGGCCCAGTGCAGCTTGGGCTGATGATCCACCCTCACAGCTGGCCTAGGGCAGCTCTGCAATGCCTTTGGTGGCACCTGGGGCTGGCACACACCTGAGCAGTGTGTCTGTTTGCACTGGGGAAACTCAGCAGTTTCAGATTGCTTCAAAAAACCCCAAAAAGTGAAAACCCCTGTTAGGCTGAGTGCAGCCAGCTCTGCAAGCACAGCAGGGCCCAGGGCAGTGAGGACAGACAGGATGGGGCTGGGCAATGTGGAGCAAGGTTGTCCACACTGGGTCAGAGCTCCAGGCACAGCTTCTGTGAGCAGGCCAGAGCTGCTGAGGAGAGACCCTGGGTCAATATCAATCACAGAATGCTACAACCACCTCTGCTCTAAAGAGAAATTTAATCAAAGACACCCTTTAAAATAGGAATGTGTATTTTTTTACAAGGTGTTTGAAATCCTTCTCCATAACCAGACTTGGAAATCTTTAATGACCCTCTCAGGGCTTTGCTGTTGTTTACATCAGACTCAGTCCCTGAGAGTGTCTTCAAAAAACTTCTCACGAACTCAAAGTTAAATTCAGACTACAAAGTTTCTTGAAGTTTTAATGGCTTCCACTGAGGGACACGACTGGAAAGTGTCCCCAGGTTCCAGTTAGAGCAGAACACTGGAGGCAGTGATGACAGCTGGGGACAAAGAAGGCAAAGGTGTCTCTGGTGCTGAGCAAAGCTGGATGTGTTTGAGGAATGCAAAGGGCCCAGGCCTGAGCCCCAGCCCCTGGCCAGGCAGATCCTGTCCCTCCCTCCTTGCTCGGGGCTCTTGCCCAGATGGGCACTGGCATGTGGGGATGTGCAATGGCAAGGGCAGGAGCATGGGGCAGCCCCTGCCAGGCTGCTGAGCAGGGACAAGGAGGCAATCAGGCCCCAGGCCTGCAAGGGTCACTTGTCTCCTGCTCCTGCCTCAGGCCCAGGCCCAGCAGCCATGGCCAAAGTGCTGCCCAAGTTGTCTCTGGCAGGGCCAACTGGTAGAATTACATGTCCATGTGAGATTGAGGGTTATGCCTCCTAGACATCAGGCCTGAATAAATGATACCCTCTGAAATAGCAAATGAGTGTTTAGGAGCCTTATTCTGATATTTAAGAGATTTGCTGACAGCGGGGCCTCATAGAACCATGGAGTCAGCTGTGACACTGTGCAAACTCAAGGAACAAAGGGACCATGGTGACACAGCAGAACTCCATGGAACCAAAATCCATTTTGGCACATTGGGGCCACATTGACCCAATGCTCCATGGTGATATTGCAGATAGAAGGAGACCATTCTGACACTGAGAAACCTCTTGGAACCAGGGGTCCATTGTGACACAGCAAGGCCTGGTGGAACCATGGGTCCATTGTGACACTGCAGAACCACACGGAACCAAGGTGACCGTGTTCTACTGTGGAACCTCATGGAACAAAGGGTCCATGGTGACACTGTAGAACCAAGGAGACTGCTGCTGGCAGTGTGAGAGCTCATGGAACCAGAAGTCCATTGTGACACAGCAAGGCGTCATGGAACCATGGAAGCCATTTTTACGCTTGGAGGCCTTGTGAAACCAAAGGGCCATTGTGGTATTTCAGAGCATTGTGGAGCCAAGGGGACCATAGTGACACCGTGGGGCTCTGTGAAACCAATGGTCTCTTGTGACACTGCAAGGCCTTGTGGGATCATGGAGACCATTGTGACACTACAAGGCCTCATGTATCAAAGGGTCCACTTTGACACTCTGGAGTCTTGGCAGGCCAAGGGGCAGTTGTCACACTGTGGGGCACTGTGGAACCAAGGATCCATGGAACTAAGGATCCATGGAACAGTGGAGGACCCCATGGAACCAGAGGTCCACTGTGACATTGAGGGGCCTCATGGAATCCTAGAGGCCATGATGGCACTTGGAGGCCTCATTGAATCAAGGGACTGTGCAGGTCCTCATAGAACCAAGGAGACCTGTCTGATACTGTGAGTCCCCATGGAACCAAGCAGCCATTGTGACACTGTGGCACCAAGGAGTCCCCTGTGACACTGCAAGGCCTCATGGAAGCAAGGGACCATTGTGACACTGTGGAGCCCCATGGAAACAAGAGGCCAGTGTGACACATCTGGGCCTGATGGAACCAGGGACCCCATATGACACCACTACTGTGACACTGCAGGGCCCCATGGATCCCAGGGAACAGGGAACAGGTCTGGTTGGCTTGGCCTGACTGGTCCCACTGCCCTTGGCATGTCGAGGGTCTCTTCTCATGTACCCCTGAAACCCTGGGGCTCTGGGCTTTCCTTCAAATGGAAAAGAACTGCCCTTCTCATTCAAGCATCCATGGCCAAAATGGGATTCCACCTGCAACCTTCCCAATATGCAGGGATTGCTCCCAGACAAAAGCTGCCATTACCAACAAGTCTGGCTGCCTTTGGCTTCCTGAGAGCTGGGTCTCCCCTGCCTTTAAACACTGGGGCTCAGTGCTTTCCTTCCTATGGAAAAGAAACATCCTTCTCAAGGTGCCCATGGCTGAAATTGGGATTCCACCTCCAAAAGTCCTATATCGAATAGTTGCTCCTATACAAAAGCTGCCCTTACAGACAGGTCTCGTTGGCCTTGGCCTCCTGAGGGCCAGCTCTCACCTGTCTTCCAAACACAGGGGCTCTGTGCTTTCCTTCCTGTGGAAAAGAACTGGCCTTGTCTTCTGGGCAGAAATGGCTGAAATTGGGATTCAACATTCAAAATTCTGAATATCCAAGTGTTGCTCCCAGACAAAGCTGCCAGGACAGGCAGTGTGTCTGTCCAGAGGCCTTTGTCTCTGGTAACTGCAGTTCATCACCCCTACAACACTGGGGTAACATGGTTTCCTTCCTGTTGAGATCATGTTGACAGTGTGGGGACCCTGTGGAACCAAGGGACCATTGTGACATTGTGGGTATCATCAATACCAGAGACCATTGTGATACTGTGGGACCTTGTGTCACCAAGGCCATCCCTGTGGCTCTGCTGTGCCGCATGGTTCCAAGGGCCCAGTGTGAAGCAGCAGGGCTTTGTGGAACCAAGAGGCCATTGCTGCATTTCAGGGCCTCATGGAACCCAAGGGCCATTGTGATCCTGCAGGGCACTGTGGATCCAAGGAGAACATTGTGGAATTGCAAGACTACATGGAATCATGGAGACCATTGTGACACTGTGGGGCCTCATGGAACCAAAGGGCCACTGTGACCCTGCAGGGCCTCATGGAAGCGCGAGGCCATTGTGACACTGCAGAAGCAAGGAGAACATTGTGACACTGCAGGGCCTCATAGAAACAAGAAGACATGGAACATGTCTGACTGGTTTTGCCTCCTAGGGCCACTGGACAGGTCCAGCTGAACTTGGAATGTTGAGGGCTGCCTCTTATCAGCTCTGGAAGCACTGTGGCTCTGTGCTTTCCTTCCTATGGAAAAGAACCAACCTTCTTTCCAGGTGCCCATGGCCAAAATTGATACTCTCTCTGAAAAATTCCCTATTGGCAAGGGTTCTCCCACACAAAAGCTGCCAGGACAGAGAGCTCTGGCAGGCCTTGGCCTCTGGTGGTCACCTCTCATCTCAAGGAAGGCCTGAGGAAAGTATTTGAACAGGTTTGACCTCTGGAATATCAATGAGTCTCTCCTACTCTGAAAAACTCAGATGATCTCCTGATCATGGGTCTCATTTTTTTTCTCATGGTCTATCATGCATAAAATATTTTTTTCAGCTAAAAATTATTATTCTTATCCCTCTACCAGTGTTATCTGACACAAATCACCTCCTCTATATATGGATCCAGGTCTCCTGTACAGGCAAACAAAAGAAAGAATGTAGCAGGAATGATTTGTCTCTGCTCCCATCTGTCCCATCTCTCTGGGACTTGGGGCTCCCAAGCTCAGCTCCCACCCAGAGAACTTGAAGACCCTGGACTGCTCTTCTTGGTCCCTGCACACTCAGACAGGCTGAGATGGACACTGATGGTTTCTGGGTCAGGCTCTCTGAGCCCAGCCCAGCTCCCTGCAAGCTCTGCCAGCTGCCCTGAGCTCTGGGCAGCACCAAGGGCCTCTCCCCAGCCCAGCCCAGCCGGCTCTGGCCCCACAGCTCTGCGCAGGCCAGGCTGCTCTGGGCACTGCCCCACAGCCTCAGCGCCTGGCAAGGGCACAGCAGCAGCTGCAGCTGCCACAGGACTCAGCCCCAGCAATGGGGGAAGGTGCTTGGCCAAGGCCAAAGGAGGCTCCCTGGGTGCCCTGCTCCCCTCAGACTGAGGTGCTGAGAGCTCTGCAGCCCCTGCTGCCATCCCATCTGCCCAGGGCAGCACAAGAGGCCCGGCCCTGGGGCCCTCAAGAGCTGCTCCTGCTCCAGGACTAGGACCACTCCCAAAGCTGGGGCAGACACAAAACTGTGCCCATTTCTGCTCATTCCTGCTCTGATCAGGATAGATCCTCAGCACCTTGGAGGTTTGGTGATGAATTTTACTTTTCCAGAGGCCTCTTCTTTCTTGAGCTCTTCAGTTGAGAAATTCAGTGAAAAAGGCTCATAAACAGTTGTTCAAAACACCCAAACAAGACAAGCCCATGGGAATAATTCAAGTCTTGAAATCTTCGGTGGTTAATTAGAAAGATTCCAGAAGTGTATTCAAAGTGAATCTACGATATTGAAAACAATGAATAGAGAATTGTTTTGTCCTGTTTAGTTTTCTTTTCCCCTTTTAAAATTGCTATCAGCAATCCTCAGTTGATATTGATCCCCAGCCCCTCCTCATGCAGTCTGAACAGATATGAAAATCCAGACCCTTCATGGCTGACAATCAATCACACTTTGTCCCTACCCCCTCCCCACCATTTCCCCCATCCAACCACTGGCACTCAGAGCAGCTGAGGAATGGAGTCACATCCAGGGCTGTCCCCAGGGCTCAGGACTGGGGCCAGGTCAGTGAAATATCTTTATTGCTGATCTGGATGAGGCCATCGAGGGCACCCTCGAGCCAGTTCCCAGGTGAGCCCAAGCTGGGTGGGAGTGTGGCTGTGCTGGAGGGCAGGAATCTCTGCAGATAGATCTGCACAGGATGGAGCCATGGGCCCAGTACAGTGGGATTAGGTTCACCAATGCCAAGGGCCACATCCTGCCCTGGGCTCACAACCACCCCAAATCCCTGGCTGTGCCCTGCCCCTGATGCCCACAACCTGTCCTGGTTCCTTCATCCCTGCATTGCCAGGGACTCTCTGGGACAAGGGAGCTCTGCTCTGGGAATGGAGGGAGATGCAGGTGCCACCACTGGAGTGGGAACCAGAACTCATCAGGTTTGTGTCCTTTGGGGGTCAGGAACTGGTGGGACTCAGAGGCACAGGAAGTTTCTCTTCATGGTGAAGAGACTCTGGTTGAACAGGATATAATTCAATAACGACCACGCTCTTCCCTGAGCCATATGCAATGTCCCAGCAGTGTCTGACATGTCCACCATCCACAAGTGATTTCCATACTAAAATTAATTTTAGAAAAATATGGTTCTGTGATAGATATAAATAGAGTTAAGTTGTTGTATCAGGATGCTCGTCTGGAAGTGGGGATAAAACAGCCTGAACAATTCCTGATTTGCAAAGCTCTCAGTGGTGGATGGAGAAGGGAAGTTAGGCTGCTTTTAGTGTTGAGGAAATGCTGAAACCAGCCTGACTCATTTCATCTCCTCATGCCCTGGCTGATCTCTCCTCTTTTCCCTTCCACCCATTGGCTTTTGTCTCCCCCAGGCCCCCTGTGAAGAGCCTGGCTCTGTGTTCTACATCTCCTCCTCGCAGGCACTGCCAGGCTGGGATGAGGAGCCCCTCAGCCTTCCCTGCTCTGGGCTGGACAAGCCCAGCTCCCTCAGCCTCTGCTCACAGCCCAAGGGCTCCAGCCCCACCTTGGAGGCCCTTCCCAGACCCTGCTCCAGCTGCCAGACATCTTTCCTGCCCTGGGGACCCCAAACCAGGCCACAGTGACCTGGATAATCCACATCCTTGATGTCCTGGTCACACAGCCCACCCCCCTGTCCCTGTGTCAGGTTTTGGGGTTGATCTTGTGGAACATCCTTGGGGGAGGCTGCAGCTCCATGTGGACCAGGGGCATACCAGGGGATAGGGACTCTGCTCGGCATGAACACATTGAACTTCTGGGGGAAAACTGTGAGGGGGGCTAAGGCAGAGTGACCAACCCAGTGACCTCACACAGCCCTCCTGTGATATCACAGCCTGCTCTGTGATGTCATATCCTGCTCTGGGAGTCACAGCTGATGTCAGCCTGCTTTGTGATGTCACACAGCTTCACTGTGATGTCACATCCCACTCCCTGATGTCATGGCCCACTCTGTGATGTCACTCTGCCACCCTCTGTGATGTCAGAATCTCCCGTGTGATGTCACAGCCTGCTCTGTAATGTCCCAACTTACTCTGTGATGTCACAGCCCACCCTGTGATGTCACAAATCTGTCCTGTGATGTCAAAGCTTGCGCTCTGATGTCACAGCTGGCTTTGTGATGTCACACAGTCCCTTCTATTTTGTCTTACCTGATCAATGACTCCACAGAACCTACTCTGTGCTTCATAAGCCACTCTGTGATGTCACTGTGAGGTCACTCTGTGACCTCACTCAACCCATTCTGTGATGTCACACAGCCCCTTGCTGGCATCACAGTTGCTCTCTACCTCTCTCATCACAGCCACAGTGGTGCCTCGATGACACAGCCCCTCTGTGACACCACAGCCATTCCCTGAGGTCACTGTCCCCTCTCTGGGACATCCCCCGGTGTCACTTTGGGGCAGGGGGGACAGGTGGCCTCCAGGCACATTTGGGCTCCTGTGCCTGTAGCCCCCAGTGCTGGAGGTTCCCAGCAGTTCCCACAGGCTGCAGAACCTCTGTGCCACCCCCAACAGCCACGAGTGTCCATCCTGATCCTGGCAGAGCTGGCGCCGCTTGGAATCCTGGCCAGAGCGTGGCTGTGGAGCGGCTGTTGGGCTCAGCAGGGTGGGGACCCCCAGGAGCCCCCAGACCCACCTGCCCCGCGGGTGCCCGCGGCAGCCCCAGAGCTGTGCCCATGCCCGTGCCTGTGTCACCATCCCCTGAGTGCCCGCAGCAGCCCCAGGGCTGTGCCCATGCCCGTGTCACCATCCCCTGGGTGCCCGCAGCAGCCCCAGGGCTGTGCCCATGCCCGTGCCCGTATCACCATCCCCCAAGTGTCCGTGGCAGCCCCAGGGGTGTGCCCGTGCCCGTGCCTGAGTCACCGTCCCGGGGGTGACTGCGGCAGCCGCAGGGCTGTGCCTGTGTCACCGTCCCCCGGGTGCCGGGTGAGACAGAGTAAAGATCCATCCTGAATTAGGTGAAGTGTCTAAGAGAGGTGAAAAGTCTGTGAGGCCAAAGCTGAAGGAAGAACTCGCATGCCGAGACAGCAAGGAGACAAAGAAAGAAAAACAGAAAAGACCACAAGGTCGATTTGCCCCCGACTTAGAAATTCCTTTGATAAAGAAGAACTGGTGCTAAATGTCACACGGAATGAATATGTATGAACTTATTGTGAAACTGTATGCATATGCATTTGGAAGGGGGATAAAAGAAGACTCGAGGTCTTCAGAGGTATGCATGCCTTGTTGGGGGACTTGCGTCCGGCGCACGTCGTAAATAAACATACTGGGCTTTACAATTTTTATAAAGTTGTGAGGTTTCTTCTTTTCTCCGCAAAACATTATGGCGAGCCAAGCCAGGAGTTCTCTGTCCCCGCAGGGGCAGGGGGGATAGACGGACCTCCAAGGCGCGCCCTAGGATTTTTTCCTGGTGGGGGTCCGCTCGTCTCAACTTGCCACCTGTGAGGACAGACAACGACCTGCTGGCCTGCGGAGGAAGATACGGTATGTACTGAGGGGCCCCCGGGGGAGGGAAAGGAGAGCAAGGGAGTAAACCACCCAGAGACGTCTGGGTTCAGCTGATGGTGCAGCTGTATTAGAGATGGGGTTCATCGTTCTGATAGAGCAGACCGCAAGCTGTTCTGGGGGTGAGCCGGGTGGACCCGTGTATGTGTATTGGGGGTTCATAGTTCTGATAGAGCAGAACTGTTGAGCCCGTGCGTGCTTTGTTTGTGTGTGTGTGATGTCCGGACACTGTGTTGCTGTATGGTTAATGTGTGCATTGTGTGGTCGGTGCACTGTGTTTCTAATCGTGCAAGTGTATAAGTGTATGGTGTATAAAAGAGAATAAATCTACAGTGCGGGGGGGGTCAGTACTACCTGCGTTTGAAGCAGCCGAGTGAGGCCTGAGGCGCCGGCTGCAGCAGGCTGCGGGGGCAGGGACAGAAGTGCCTCGCAGAGAAGCGAGTGGAAGAATGTCAGTGATGGTATTTATCGTGTTTAAATGTAGTGATTTGTGTAGATCTGGAACATTTTAACCGTGAGTATGAGTATGAGCTCAGAAAGTTCCTTTGCCTTGGATGTTTGATTTTGATTGGGTCCAAGAAAATTGATGTGAGTAAATGCTGAATTATGGTATGCTGTGTTGTGTTGAGAAAGGCGAGCACTTTGAGAGATATGCCCTTTCCCAGTGGTTTTGTGTGGTGATTTTCTTCCGCTGCATTGTGGTAATTTGATTCTCAGATTGTATAGTAGTGTTTGCGGAGATTTTAAGATTTTGTTGCAACAAGAGTAGCATTTTACATAGGACAACTATAGTACGGTGATTTATGCTTAATTACGATAGAGTTAAAGGAATTCCAAGAATTCCCCCCCTCACAGCAATTCAAGCCTTGGCTCTAGCAAATTTGAGATAAAGAGGGGGTGCGGGTGCAAGTGTTTGTGTCTGAGGGTATATCAGAGTTTCAGCTGGGACAAGCACAGCCTTTTTGCAAAGCAGTAAAACAAGTGTAAGTAGACACAGGGCTTAATTAGATTGTGCAAGAATAGAACTAGAAAAGACTGATATTTTGTTTGCTCAGAATATAGTGTCTATGTTACGTTTTTGATTAGCATGCTGTGTGAGGTGACAGTGGCTGTCCCCTGGGCACAGGGACAGCTCTGGCTGCCCCGTCTCCCCAGGGAACACGGGAATGGCCTGTGAGCAAAAGCTGGATGTGCAGTTATTATTGCAGTGCAGTGTTTATGAGAAACACTGGTTTTGCTGTTCTAATAAGTGTCAGGGCACATGTAAATTAGAGGTTTCTGGTCAAGCGGATTCAGAACCTAAGGTCTTAGAACTTGTGTGTGGGAACCATATCTGATACCTGCAACCTGGAGCTGTGTGTATAGGAGGAAAGTTGAGAAACTACTGTGAAGGTCTGTAAAAAGGTTTGAGTGGAAGCAAGATAGGGCAAGGAGAAATAAATAATGAGAACTGACCAGAGCAAAGAGGTTCCTAAATTAGCCCCTTTTGGGAGGGGCTCACTGGGAGAAGGCTGCCAGTAGGAGCAGCTCAGAAAATAAAAAGATACTTCATTGCTGTTAGTACTGTTTTAAAATAGGAGGATAAATGGGATAGAGTTTTGTATGCTGAAATGTCTTTGTGTTTTAAGAAATCACCCAGATTTCTTGAAAAGGGAAAACAAGGCAAAGAGAAAGCAAATCAAACATGTTGTTCAGCATGCAGCATAAGATAGCAACATATGAAATCAGGCAAAGATTATCATGCTGAAATGCAAAGCAATCACAGTTCACAAAATGAGTACATATGATTTGCTAAAGGCTCCTCCCAAGGTAAGGGAGGAAGGGTAAAGATGACCTCCCCAAAAGGGAAGAACTTTTGTTGACACAAGGGCCATATATTCAGTTTTAAATAAAACTTTAGTACCTGTGGAGAATGTTTATGTTGCAGTGTGGGGAACAACTGAACAACTGGCCAGTCTGAGAAGGCATACTTGTGCAAACCTTTAAAGTAATATGTGTATTATGTGTACCTAAAAGCTTTTGTACAATTCGCTCAATTTGCTAAACATTCTCAAATGAGAAAGGTTACTCTGGAGGCAAATGATATAAAGATGTTAGGCTTAACATTAACAGACACTGAAATTAAGAAAGACATTAGTAAGGAGATATTAGAATAAGGAAATAAGTGTTTTCAAGGGTATGGGCCTCTGCTGTACCAGGGAGAGTGAAAGATGCTTCCCCATGAGCATCAAGTTTAAGGAAAGAACACAACTAGTGAGAACTGAGTAGTACCCTCAAAAGGAAAATAAGGAAGGAATCAGCCCAATAACTGATAGTACTGGATTAAGGGCTGTCAATAACATAACACAGAATTTATACCCTGTGGTAGCAAATCCATATGCCTTACTGACTTGTTTAACACCTGAGCTAACCTGGTTCACTGTTTTAGGCCTAAGAGATGCCTTCTTTTGCCTCCCTATCCACGAAGCCAGCCAGGAAATTTTTGCATTCAAACTCAAGCTCACATAGTCCATGTGCCTGAAGGCTTCAAGATTCCCCACTCCGATTGGAGAAAAGCTTGCAAAGCCCAGGAAGCTCCACAAGAGGAAAGGAGGCTGTTGAAGTACGTGGACGATCTTCTAGTAGCCACTCGGATGAGGGAAGGGAGAGAAGCCTGGACGGTAAGCGTTTTGAATTTCCTAGGACTCCAAGGACGCAGAGTCTCAAAGAAAAAGGCACAGGTAGTGAAACAGAAGGTAATCTAGCTGGGGTAAGAAGTGAGTGCGGAGCAGCAGACTTTAAAGCAAAGAAGCCGTATGCCAATCCCTGAAACCCCAGACTGCTCGCCAGACCCCTCTATGCTCTTATTGCCAATGGAAACAGAGATATCCAGTGGAATGCATTTGGAGTCATACATGCACATGGAGCCATCTGGAAAGAGAGGGGACTGCTGACCTCACAGGGAAAGAAGAGACAATCCAGCTGCTGGAAGCAGTTCAGCTACCTGAAAAGGCATATTAAGGCACACTAGAGAGTGAGCTTAAAATTGGAGGAAAGAAATGAGCTGGCGGATAGAGAGGCAAAGAAAGCAGCAAAGGGTGAGGTACAGATTTTCCTCGAAGGTAAGCCATAATACAATAATACTAACCAAAAGAGACGTACAACTGCAAGGGGTGGGCTACCATTGAAAGAGAGCTAGTAATCCCTTCCCATTTTCGTGGTTACTAGTGAAGGAAGGGCACTAAAAACACACTAGGGCCTAACTACTTAGAAGCCTTTTATAGAGTGTGGCTCCTTTTCGAAATGACCAAGGCTGCGAGTGATACAGAGTGCATTGAAATGAAGTGTTGACTTTGAAGCAGTAATTTCCACAGGCTTTCTAGAACACACATCTGATTGAAACAATCGTTGTATCGTTGTCAGGAATTTATATGCCACTATCACTCAGGTGAGCCGACAGTGTGATCCTTGCCTCCAGACTAACCCCAAAATACGCCCCCGGCCAAAACTCGGTCAGACTGGGAGAGGCCATGGGCCTGTACAGCAGTGGCAAATTAACTTTTCAGAACTCCCAAGGAAAGGGGGGTATCAGTATTTACTGGTATTAATAGATACATTTTCAGGGTGGCCAGAAACATTCCCCACCAGAACTGTCAAAGCTCAAGAGGTGACCAGATTATTTTTATAAGGAATAATACCACGCTTCAGAGTTCCAGCCACGATATCCTCAGATAAAGAATCACATTTCATTTCCAAAATAGTGCAACAGATTAGTAGCCATCTGGGCATAGATCAGGAACTTCACACCCCATACCACCCCCAATCAAGCAGCCAGGTGGAGAGAATGAATCATTTGATTAAGCAGCATATCATAAGACTGGGGCAAGAAGTTAATCTACCCTAGCCCAAGCTCTTCCACTAGCACTATTGCAAATTCAAACTAAACCTTGAGCTAAAGGAATGCTGAGTCCTTTTGGAATGCCTTATAGAAGACCATATAGAATACAAAGGGAATGTCCAGAATGTCCACCTACATGTTGGCATTAAGCAAACAGCTCAGAGTAATTGAGAAACATGTGGCTGGAACTCGGAGCAGGGAGTTAGATAGCCTGGGGATGATGTATATGTTAAGTCTCTTACAGAGAAGACTTTGAAACCACAGTGGGAGAGACCACTGCGAGTACTTCTCACCACCTTCACTGCAATCAAAATCAAGGAGCAGAATGCCTGGATCCATCACTCTCGGGTGAAGAAGGCCCAGAAACCCCTTAAGGAGTGACGCCAGGAGACAATGAACTGAGACTAAAACTTACTCGGGCAAAATGAGTATATTGCGGTCGGGAGTAGCTCATATTTTAGTTTGTAGAATTGTATTGTGTGTAATCATAACTGAAGTTTCAGAACTTGAGAGTACCTCTGTTCAAAGTAATGCTAAATGGCCTTGGTCCCTGGCATTTAATCAGTATACTGGATCCATAGGAAAACCTTCTGAGATATCAGGTATGTGAGGAGCAAGAATGGCAAGAGCAGGAACTGTGGACTCTTCAAGGAATCAGAGGAGAAGAAATCAAAGTAGGGTGCCAGGTCATCAATAGGGTAGCTTATGAGAGACCAGATGTAATTAGTGTCTGAACCTCCCCTGGTGTATATGAACACCAGGAAGTCTGTGGTAACCTAAGTGAATCAGACTGTTGGTGTAATTTCACCTTGATACAGCCTGTAGAAGTGACCTGCCTTTGAGCTCGAATTACTATCAGACTTTCATTTGAATTCAAAGTGGACTCTGCACTTTTTACCACATCAGGGCCTTATACACCCCATACTAGTTCAGACCCTACCCAAACTCCAAACTTGAACCTAACGTAGTAAAGAATGTGACTGAACAACAGCTCCTTAGGTCATTTTCCAAGCCGGTTGGCTGAACACCCGGGCAATGACTGGTAAAGGGTGCTGAACTGCAGGTGGTAAATTAACCCAAGCAAGAAAGGTGATTTTCTTTATTTATAGCTATCCCTTTTCCTACTGAGATCTGGATCAGTGATTGTCCCAGTCTGAGGCGGTTGGATTCTGCTAAAAAGAGGTAGAGAGAGACCCCCCCCCCCCCCCTCAGAGCTCAGCAGCAGGCTGTAGGATTTTGAGCATCACTTTTGTGCTGAGTGTTTCAAGTAGCAGAAACCTGATCCCAGTTTCTTCTGAGGCACTGCAATGAATTTAGGCTCTTCTCTCAGACTTCCCCTTCATTATTTACTTGAGGCTTGGACCTGAAGCCAGGGGCAAGGTTGGTGAGGTTTCGTAGACCAGGAGAGACATTCCTGCTTGCCACACATCTGGGAAATCAGGTGCTCTGGAGGGGGAAGGAGATTCCTGAGGTCTCTACATTTCAGAACAAACATCTGCCTCAAATATGACCTAAACCTCTGTCAGATACACTTGTGAAGTGTGTCTGAATTTGCAGTGTGAGCCCAGCACATCCCTCTTGCAGGGAGGGATGGTCATAAACAGAAAGCAGTTCCTGTTCCCCATAACAAACATCCAACTGGCATATTAGAGACAAGATTAGGAGTTTTAAATGGAATTGATTCAGAAATACTGGTGAATAAACTGGCCACTGCAGCAGGTATTGAACAAAATTGAAGCAGCCTTTATAGTAATCTCTATTGGCATTAGGAAGTAGCCAGTGACAGATTTCAAAAGTACTGCCAAAGTAAGGAAGTATGAAAAGGCCGGGGACCAAGACCACAAGTTGATAGTAGAAGCACTTAGTATAGTACAAGATAATGTGTCTTTAGCTTTCAGTTGTATACAAGCACAGTTATGGATACAAGCAACAGCAGCTCTGATCATATGGGAAAGGGGTGAAGGTAATTTTCCAGCTGAAATTCAAGAAATTGTGTTGGATAATGTAATTGATTTTGAAAGGAACTTTCAATCCTGGCAGACTATGGTGAATTTCAACTGTGATCCTGTTTCTAATGTGGCAGCTGCCTTTGTGCTTCCATACATAATGCCACTGTTTATGTTATCCATCCCATCATTGCCCTAGGATTAAACCATGAAAAAAACAATACTCTATCCTTCAGAACATAGAGTGTGGGCACAAAAGATGAATGGAAAGTGGCAGACAGTACACTTGGAATCCTGCATTACTAGAGAAGAGATGGGATTCATTTGTGAAAGCAATACTATTAATGCTCAGGATGTGTGTTTGGACACTGAACAGAGTATTTGTCACTTTGAAATTCATCCAGTCACTGACCAGAAAACTGTGCTCGCATATACTGGAAACGGGTGTATGCTTGAGAACTGCTTGTGCTGCTGTACAAATTGATAGCAATGATGTTATTCTGTCTAGTAGAAACCATTCTAATCTCTGTATATGTAATTTTGTTAAGATTATTGGATGTGATCTTTGGGTGGTCACCAACTGCGAATGGAATCTTTAATAAGTTATGCCACCCCATTGTGGTTTTACTACTATTAGTTGGAGTAAGCTTAGGATTATCTATTATATTGTTAATTTGGAACTGGAGAATGCTACAACGAATAGCTGTACTAACATCTTTGTCAAAAGCACATGGTGAAGCACTAAAAGACACTTACTGTTGTGAAGGTTTTCATTAAGTAAAAGAATTTACTTATTTCCTAGGAAAGGGGGGAATGAGACAGAGTAAAGATCCATTCTGAATTAGGTGAAGTGTCTAAGAGAGGTGAAAAGTCTGTGAGGCCAAAGCTGAAGGAAGAACTCGCATGCCGAGACAGCAAGGAGACAGAGAAAGAAAAACAGAAAAGACCACAAGGTCGATTTGCCCCCGACTTAGAAATTCCTTTGATAAAGAAGAACTGGTGCTAAATGTCACACGGAATGAATATGTATGAACTTATTGTGAAACTGTATGCATATGCATTTGGAAGGGGGATAAAAGAAGACTCGAGGTCTTCAGAGGTACGCATGCCTTGTTGGGGGACTTTCGTCCGGCGCGCGCCGTAAATAAACATACCGGGCTTTACAACTTTTATAAAGTTGTGAGGTTTCTTCTTTTCTCCGCAAAACATGGGTAGGTTGGGTTGGTTGAGTTGGGTTGATTTGGGTTGAGCTGATTTGGTGGTGGGACCATGGGTTCAGCAGTGGAACCATGAGATGGATGGTGGGATCATGGGGTGGTGGTGGGACCATGGGGTGGTGGTGGGACAATGGGGTCAGCAGTGGAACCATGAGATGTGTGGTGGGACCATGGAGTGTTTGGGTTTGGTGGGTTTGGAGCCCTCCCAGCACCATCACCTACCTGCACATGGGGTCAGGGGGTCAGAGGTGGCTCACGTGACCCCAGTTGGCCCCCGTGGCCATGTGGTGACCATCATGACCATGGTGGCCCCGCATGGCCCTGGTGACCACATGATCTTAATGGAACCCCATGACCCCATGACCTTGATGGAACTGCATAACCCCATGACCTCCATGTACCCCCATGACCCCATGACCCTTATGGAGCTCCATAACCCCATGACCCTGGTTACCTCCCATGACCATGTGACCTTGATTACCCGAGAACTCCATGACCCTGCTGACCCACCATGACCCTGATGGACCTCCATAACTCCATGACCTTGATGGACCCCAAGGACCTTGATGGACCCCCATGATCCTGGTGGACCCCCATAATCCCATAACCATGATGGACCCCCATAACCACATGACCTTGATGGACCTCCATAACTCCATGATCTCATAACCATAATGGAACTACATAACCCCATAACCATGATGAACCCCATAACCCCATAACTCCATGACCCTGATAGACCTTCATAACCCCATGACCATGATGGAACCCCATAACCACATGACCCCATAACCATGATGGAACCCCATAACCCCATGACCTTGATGGAACTCCATGACCCCATAACCATGATGGACCTCTATAACCCCATAACCATGATGGAGCCCCATAACCACATGGCCTTGATGGACCTCCATAACCCCATAACCTTGATAGAACCCCATAACCCCATAACCATAATGGACCCCCATGACCACATGACCTTGATGGACCCCCCCATAACCCCATTACTTTGATGGATGTCCATAAGCCCATAACTATGATGGACCCTAATAACCACATGGCCCCATGACCTTGATGGGCCTCCATAACTCCATAACCATGATGGACCCCCATAACCACATGACCCCATAACCCTGATGGACCCCCATAACCCCATGACTCTGATGAACCCCCATAAACCCCTGATCCCATAACCCTGATGGACCCCCATAACCTCGATGGACCCGCCAAACCCCACAACAGCCCCCACCACCAATCCCCACAACCCCTCCCACCCCGTTCCTCACCTTGGCGTCCCCCAGGAACCTGGTGAGACAGAAGAACGTGCTCCCCTCCACCCTGAAGGGCTCGGCCGCGTGCGGGATGGCCGCGTGTGGGATGTCCCTGTGCAGGATGTCCCTGTGCGGGATGTCCATGTGTGGGATGTCCCTGTGCGGGATGTGCGGGATGTCCCCATGCGGGATGTCCGCGTGCGGAATGTCCCTGTGCGGGATGCCCGCGTGTGGTGCGAAGCCACCGGCGCCCCACAGGAACACCCAGGGCAGCTGGGCCACCACCAGGAACAGCTCGTCACCCACCAGGACGTGGCGGAAGGACACCGGGGATGAGCCTTGGGGAGAGGGGACATGAGTGAGGAGACCTTGGAGACCTTGGGGACCTTGGAGACGTTGGAGATGTTGGGGTGATTGGGACCTTGGGGACACTGGAGATGTTGGGGTGATGGGGACACTGGAGACCTTGGGGACATTGGGATGATGGGGACCTTGGGCACACTGGAGATGTTGGGGTGATGTGGACATTGGAACAGTGGGGACATTGGAGATGTTGGGGACCTTAGAGACCTTGGGGACATTGGGCATGTTGGCGTGATGGGAACCTTGGGAATCATGGAGATGTTGGGGACCTTTGGGACATTGGAGATGTTGGGGTGATGGGTATCTTGGGGACCTTGGGGAGCTTGGGGACATTGGAGATTTTGGGGACCTTTGGGATCTTGGGGACATTGGGAACCTTGGAGATTTTGGGGTGATGGGGACCTTGGGACATTGGAGATGTTCGGGTGATGGAACCTTGGGGACACTGGGGACATTGGAGACCTTGGGACATTGGAGATGTTGGGGTGATGGGGACCTTGAGGACCCTGGGGACATGGTGATGGTGGAGGGCGTTGGGGACATTGGAGATTTTGGGGTGATAGGACACTGGGGACACTGGGGATGTTGGGGTGATGGGACACTGGGGACATTGGAAACCTGGGGGACATTGGAGATGTTTGGACATTGGAGATGTTTGGACATTGGAGATGTTGGGGTGATGGGGACCTTGGGGACATTGGGGACATTGGAGATGTTGGGGTGATGGGACCATATCCAGGAGCCGCTGCGCAGCTGGGCCATCACCAGGAACAGCGCGTCACCCACCAGGATGGGGTGGCAGGACACCGGGGACAAGCCTGGGGAAAAGGAGACACGAGTGAGGAGACCTTGGAGACCTTGGAGATGTTGGGGTGATTGGGACCTTGGGAACCTTGGAGATGTTGGGGACCTTGGGACATTGCTGACCTTGGAGAAACTGGAGATATTGGGGACCTTTGGGACACTGGAGATGTTGGGGTGATGGGGCCTTGGGGATACTGAGGACATTGGAGACCTTGGGGATGTGGAGAGTTTTGTCACAGGGTGGCTTAAGGAGAGAGGACACAGCCGAATTGATTTGGTAGAGATGTCCTAACTAGGGCAGAGCCCTTTTTGCAGGCAGGGTGTCTGTTGAGAAAGTAGCAGGCTAAAGAATGGAAAAGTACAAGACAGTGGTTGTCTTGTTCCAAATCTTGCACTTGCAAAGATAACGTGTTCTTGGGACTAGCGGAGGATGATAAAGAAATGGACAGCGAGGTGTGAGAAGTAGAGAACGTAGGCCCAAAGGAATGTGGATGAGTTAATGGTATAGTTTAACCAATAGATTGCTTGGCTTACAGAATATTCATGAGCTTCTTATTTGCTGTATAAGTGTTTGATGCTTTCTTTAATAAACTGGACCTGTGATGAACCATCTGGTGTCCTGGTCTCCTTCCTACGACACATGGTGACCCCTAACACTGACCCCTCGTCTCCACTAAAAGAAAAACGGGGAGAGAACGTCTCCCACGGTCGAGGAATTTGGAGCTGGATCCTGTTTGCAGCCGGGACATTGGAGATGTTGGGGTGCTGGGAGCTTGGGGACATTGGAGATGTTGGGGTGATGGGGTCTTGGGGACCTCGGAGATGTTGGGGACCTTTGGGGGCAATGGGGACATTGGAGACCTTGGGGACATTGGGGTGATGGGGACCTCTGGGACATTGGAGGCTTTGGGACATTGGAGAACCTTGGGGACCTTTGGGACCTTGGGAATATGGAGGGTGTTGGGGCCCTTGGAGATGTTGGGGTGATGGGACCTTGGGGACATTGGAGATGTTGGGGACCTTGAGGACCTTGGGAGTATGGAGGACACTGGGCACATTGGGGATGTTGGAGCAATGGGGACCTTGAGGACCCTGGGGACATTGGGATGATGGGGACCTTGGGAACACTAGAGATGTTTGGGACCTTGGAGACCTTGGGGACCTTGTGAACATGGAGGGTGTTGGGGCCGTTGGGGACATTGGGGACCTTGGAGATGTTGGTGTGATGGGGACCTTGGGGACATTGGAAACCTGGGGGACATTGGAGATGTTTGGACATTGGGGACACTGGGGACACTGGGGACCCTGGAAATGTTGGGGTGATGGGACACTGGAGACATTGGAAACCTTTGGGACATCGGAGATTTTGGAGACCTTTGGGACCTTGGGGACATTGGAGGCTTTGGGACATTGGAGATAATGGAGAGTTTTGGAACCCTGGGGACAATGAGGACACTGGGGATGTTGGAGACCTTGGGGACCTTGTGAACATGGAGGGTGTTGGGGCCGTTGGGGACATTGGGGACCTTGGAGATGTTGGGGTGATGGGGACCTTGGGGACATTGGAGATGTTGGGCTGATGGGACACTGGGGACACTGGAGATGTTGGGGTGATGGGTACCTTGGGAATCATGGAGATGTTGGGAACCTTTGGGACATTGGAGATGTTGGGGAGCTTGGGGACATTGGAGATGTTGGGGTGATGGGGACCTTGGGAATCATGGAGATGTTGGGAACCTTTGGGACATTGGAGATGTTGGGGAGATTGGGGACATTGGAGATGTTGGGGTGATGGGGACCTTGGGGACATTGGTGACCTTGGGGACATTGGAGAATGTTGGGGGCCTTTGGGACCTTGGGAATATGGAGGGTGTTGGGGTCTTTGGAGATGTTGGGGTGATGGGACCTTGGGGACATTGGAGATGTTGGGGACCTTGAGGACCTTGGGAGTATGGAGGACATTGGGCACATTGGGGATGTTGGAGCAATGGGGACCTTGAGGACCCTGGGGACATTGAGATGATGGGGACCTTGGGCACACTGGAGGTGTTTGAGACCTTGGAGACCTTGGGGACCTTGCGAACATGGAGGGTGTTGGGGCCGTTGGG
This sequence comes from Melospiza melodia melodia, assembly GCF_035770615.1. Classification (NCBI taxonomy): domain Eukaryota; kingdom Metazoa; phylum Chordata; class Aves; order Passeriformes; family Passerellidae; genus Melospiza; species Melospiza melodia. The sequence continues at coordinate 8,075,647 of NW_026948690.1, forward strand.
GACATTGGGGACCTTGGAGATGTTGGTGTGATGGGGACCTTGGGGACATTGGAAAACCTGGGGGACCTTGGAGATGGTTGGACATAGGGGACATTGGGGACCCTGGAGATGTTGGGGTGATGGGACACTGGGGACATTGGAGATGTTGGGGTGATGGGGACCTTGGGGACTTTGGAAAACCTTGGGGACACTGGAGATGTTGGGGCACTGGGGACCTTGGGGACCTTGGGGACATTGGAGGCACTGGAGATGTTGGGACACTGGGGACCTTGGGGGCACTGGGGATGTTGGGGACCTTGGGGACTGTCCTGGTTTAGGGCAAATTTGTTAAAGAATCTGCAAAGGAGGGCCCCTCCAGAAAGCAAAACCCACACGGCCCCTCCCCCCAACCGGTTCGGGAAAAAATTCCTTGGAGAGAGGTGGAAAGAACCTGTTTATTTCAGGCACAGCACCTCCAAGCACACAAAATGAACAATACCCGATGACACCGCTCTGAGAAAGATGACAAAATCAGAAAGTCTCTTTTGGGGGTGGTTGCTCTGTTCTCAGTCCCTCCGGCGCTGGGGCAGCTGCTGCAGCCAAACCTTCGGTGTTCCCGGGTCCCAGTCCGGAGCAGGTTCGAGATGGTCACAGGAACAGGAGAGGAGAAACAGTCCAGGAAGGAATTTGGACTGTTTAGCTAAACTAGCTAATAAGCAGAGGCCAAAGCAGAGCAGAAGCGAGAGCAGAAAAGAGAGCAAGGAAAGCAGCAAGCTGAAAGCAAGAAGCAAAAAACAGCCCCATGTACTGCTCGTCTCTGTGTCCCTGATAAGAGAAACCCAAACAAAACTTCCACTCTTCAAAGCCGGTCTTAAAGGCACAGAACAGATGAATGGGGATACAAGCATCATAACGTCACCCCAGGACATTCCACCCCTTATCCCCATATCATCAACATACTACAACACATCCTGCATTATTCATACAAAATTTCCACCTCTTCCCCCAAAATTACAAGCAATACACCTCATGCCTTCATCACATCCCCACACTGTGTGGTAGTTAGGGAAGAGGCGCTGCAGAAGATTGTCGCGATGTCACGGAAAGCCAGGACCCTCTGTTTCCCGTAGATAAGACCCTCAGTTACTCATAGATAAGAAACTAACAATAGGAACGTGGCCCCATTAACAATAGGAGTGCTGCCCCACTAACAGTAAAGTCAGCAACTCTCTACTCCTTACTCGGTACTTTTCCATTCCCTCCTAACCATAGATAAGAAAGACAAACCCCTTTTGATGCAGAGACCCCTTAGACTATAAGACCCCAGAAGAAGAAGTAATAAACGCCTTTTGACCGTCCATCATATTGGTGTCTGCGTGTGTCATTGGCCCGAACGGCCTTGGAGAGTGGGCTGTCGAGCTGTACCTCAGAACCAGGTCGACTGCCTTGATCTAGAAGGCAACATTTTGGTGCCGGGACCCGGGACAGCGGCTTGCGCCCGGCGAACGGGGATTCTCCTGGAAAGAGGACGGCGACTGCGGCAGCAGGTCTGATCGCAGTGGGGAGGACGCTTCCGGACCAGCTTGGACAATGGAAGCCATAGCGAAGGTCGTAACAGAGATGCATGCACAATGGGGTATAGAATGTAAACTTAGGGATTTAACTCTTGCATTGTCGAGATTAATTAAGCTTGGGGCTATTGAAAGCCCCATGGACGTCCTACATTCGGACGTGTGGGATAATTGTACAAAAGCCCTGTCGGAGGACACTATGTCCTTGGGCTCAGGGAAAGCCCTAAAATCGTGGGGCAGAGTCGTCCAGGCTCTGCAAAAAGCTCGACAAGAGCAAGAAACCTGGAAAGCCGCTCGAACTTGTTTATTAGCCGTGCTGCAGTTGGGGGTGGGCGCGGCGACACAAACCACGGAGGTGCCTGACCCGGGCGGGCGCGCGGAGGCGCGAACACCGGATCCCCCTCAGCGAGCGGACTCACCATCGGAGGGGGGGGAGCACACACGGGCGTTCTGGCAGGGGCTTGCGGAGGAGGCGCGGAACGCGGCCAGAACGTCGGACCCCATAGGGACCAATAAGAACGGCCCCCCACCATATGCGTTTGAAAATGGCGCCGGACTGCATGGTCAGGGCGGAAAGGAGGAGGAGGGGGGCAGAAACGCGGTCAGCCCGCTAAACAACGCATGCGCGGGCGAGCGGGGAGATGGGGTGGCCCCCGCGGAGGCGCGTAAGACCAATCAGAGCGCTTTATTCAAATTAAGTCCTTGTAGGGCAAGGACCTCCCCCAGCAGGAGGCAGGGGGACCCCAGGGGGAGGGAACGGCCCGACCCCTGCAGGAAGGGGCGGGGTCGGAGCCTGAGGAAAAGGCAGAGCAGCCCGGAAGCATCTCTTTACTCGACTTCCGGCTCGGACTCGGACTCGAGTTCGGAGCCCGAGATAGGGTCGGAGGATTCCAACTCAGATTCTAGCTTTAACAGAGAGAGAGCAGCGGCATGTAAGGTCACTAGCCACAGCGCTCCCGCATGGGTGAAGGGGTTACCAGAGAAAAACCGAACCCCGCTTACAAACTGGCGGAAAATAAAAATGGCTTGCGCGGAATAGGCTCCGTCTGCCACTCTGGTGTTCCCGGTTCGTGTGGGGGGGGCAGGTGGAAACCAAAGGATTTATTCACCGGTCAATCCAAAAGATGTGCAGGCAATTGTTAAAGCGATTGCGGATAAGGGAATTAATTCTGCCATGGTTTGCACACTCATTGACGGCCTTTTTGGTGGGGACGATATGCTTCCCTTTGATATTAAGCAGACGTGTAGAATGATATTTGATGGTGCGGGAATGATCGTTTTTAAACAAGAATGGGAGGACAATTGCATCAAACAGCTAGCCTTGGTAACAGGGGCAGACAACCCACTGCACGGCTCCAGCATACAGAGGCTAATGGGCACAGACCCCACTATGATCACCCCCCAGCAACAGGCTGAGGGCTTGCGGGCCCATGAGGTCATGACAACAACCCGTGCTGCCCGAAGCCATCCGTAATGCTTCCAAAGTGGTAGCCAAACCATCTCTGTGGTCTTCCATAAAACAGGGTGGGAGTGAGAGCTTCACTCAGTTTGTGGACAAACTTCAGGCCGCATTAGATTCCTCTGCGTTACCCTCAGAGGCGAAGGGTCCCGTGCTGGCAGAGTGCCTACGCCAGCAATGCAACTCAGCCACCAAAGACATTTTAAGGTCACTGCCGCAGGGGTCTAATATAGCTGCCATGATCAGACACGTTGCAAAGGAGGAACATCTAGTTCCCATCCAAGCAGCAGTTCACACTGCAATAACCAGTGTGATGGCATGCCTTAAGTGCGGCCAGGCAGATCACTTGGCAGTAAACTGCCCCCAGCCAAGGCACCTATCAGCAGATGCTCCACCACGCCAAGGGGGAGGCAGAGGACCGTGCTGGGGGTGTGGAAGGAAGGGGCATTTAGCTAAGGAATGCAGATCCAGGCCCCAGGGAAACGGGAGAGGAAGGGGGCACCTGGGCCGTGTTCAGCCCCCTCCCACCTGGAATATGCAGTGGCCCCGCTACAGCAACCCCCAGTGGGGCAGGGGACCCTCATACCCTATGCCCCCACAGGGAGCAGTCACCTTTGCATCCCCTCCAACAATACAATGGCAGAGTTGCGCAGCACCACCCTCAATACCCTTGCACCCCCCACCGCCACAAGCCGCGTCGGAGTCACAGGAACAGCAGGGGACACCCCAGAGCGGGATCCCTGGGTGGCCCTGGTCATGAAAATAGGGAAGGAACCCCTGAAGGTGTGGGGGACATGCCGCCTTTACGGCAGCCAGGATCCCCACGTCATAGGGTTTCAGTTCTGGGCGGACACGGGATCAGACTGCATGATTTGTCCCCAAGCACATTGGCCCGGACATTGGCAATTCAAAGAAGTCCCTCCAGTGAACGGAGTGGGGGGGCAGTCCCGGGCATGGAAAAGCACCCAGCTGGTGGCTATAACACTTCACACGAAAAAGGGACCAGAAAAGACAGTAGCAATCTACCCCTACATTTTGCAAAATTCTCCACCCCTGTTAAGAAGGGACGTCCTTTCCATGCTCGGATTTCGGATTACAAATTTATCATGAGGGCCACTGCCGTACACCCTCCGCTGCCAATCAAATTGACTTGGAAATCATCAGACCCTGTATGGGTTGAGCAGTGGCCCCTGACAGAGCCTCGAATGGCAGCCTTGCTGGAACTGGTCGACCGTGAACTGCAAAAGGGTCACATAGAACCCTCCACCAGCCCATGGAACACCCCTGTATTCGTGATCCCCAAGAGGTCCGGACAAGGTTATCGTCTTGTCCACGACCTGAGAGAGGTGAACAAGACGATCTGACCCATGGGTCCAGTCCAGACACTGCTACCCGTGAACTCAGCCATTCCCACAGGGCAGCCATGCGCAGTACTGGATATCAAGGACTGCTTCTTTTCAATATCCCTGCACCCTGAGGACAGAGAACGATTTGCCTTTTCCGTGGCGTTTCGGAACGGCGAGCGGCCCAACCTTCACTTCCAATGGAGAGTGCTTCCCCAAGGCCTGGTCGACAGCCTGACCATATGCCAGATCACCGTGGACAAAGCACTGATGCCAGTCCGACACTCCTATCCCACCGCAACCATCATCCAGTACATGGACGACATCCTGGTCGCAGCACCATCAACAAGCCAAGTAGATCACCTGGTGACCACAATCACGGAAACCCTTCAGGCCAACGGCTTTGAGATCGCGAGCGCAAAGATCAAGAGAGGACCCTGCGTGACCTTCCTGGGAGTAGGAATTACAAGCTCCTATGTGACATCCCCCGACATGAAGGTCAACCGAGAAGTTGAGACACTCCACGACGTGCAACGCCTGGTGGGATCGCTGCAGTGGCTTCGCAACATTGTTCTGATTCCTCCCGAGGTCATGGACCCTCTGTACGACCTCCTGAAAGGGAAGAACCCCTGGGATCCCAAGGAGCTGACGCCGCAAGCAACGAGCTCCCTCGACTTCATCGAAAACCAGATGTCCACTGGCATACTTGCCAGATGGAACCCAGCCATGCCACTGGACCTGTACGTCCACTTTACACCGAAGGGGGGAGTGGGAGCACTGGCTCAAGGACTCGCTGAAAAGGCCCGACCAATCCAATGGGTGGTCCTCGGAAGACCCACTCGTGCATTTTCCCCAGGAATCGAATGCATCGCCAGTCTCATCATGAAAGGCAGGAGACTCACCTTGAAACACCTATGGACCGAGCCGAGAAGCATCCACCTTCCGTTTCGCAAGCAGCCGACCACGGAGTCAGCCACAATATCGGAGTACCTGGCCCTTGCTCTCTCCGGCTTCGGAGGAGAAATCCCCTACTCCTCCAAGCCACCCTGGACGAAGCTGCTGACCGTAGTCGACATGGACATGCCACCGAAGGTCAAGGACAGACCGCAGCCAGGACCAACGGTCTTCACAGACGCTTCCTCCATTACTTCATCCGCAGCAGCAGTGTGGCAGGCAGGAGAGCAATGGCACTGCGTCAAAGCGTGTGACCCCACACTGTCAGTGCAACAACTGGAGGCAGCAGCATTGGCGTTGGCGTGCGGACTCTTCCAAGACGAACACGTCAACATTGTAATGGACTCTATATTCGTGGCAAGGCTCTGCCTAGCCATGGCAGGACCAGGAGAGTCAACATCAGCAGCAGCCCTAATGTTGGAAGAAGCACTTTCCTCACAACAGGGCACCGTGTCAGTCATCCACATCAACAGCCATGACCCAGTCAAAGGTTACTTCCAGATCGGCAACGACAAAGCGGACGTCACAGCGAAAGGCATTTGGACCTTGCAAAGAGCTCGTCAACTGCACGAGTCGCTCCACATCGGAGTCAAAGCACTCGCGAAGAGATGCGGAATCCCGACGGCGGACGCGAAACATGTGGTAGCCACCTGCCCTTATTGCCAGAAGTCACCCCTTTGGACCTGTGGGGTCAACCCGAGAAGTCTCAAGCCCTCAGAAATCTGGCAGTCGGACTTCACTTGGTGCGAACTGATGAAGCCCCGAGCATGGCTTGCAGTGACAGTAGACACTTATAGCGGAACAATCATAGCCACACAGCACCCCAAAACTAACTCCAAAACCACAATTCAGCACTGGCTGACAGCCATGGCTTGGCTTGGTATCCCCAGGCAGATCAAAATGGACAACAGCTCCAATTTCACCTCCAAACAAGTACAGGAATTCGCCTCGAAATGGGGCATCACGTTAGCTCAAGGCATCCCATATAAGAGTACCGGGCAGGCCATAGTTGAGAGAGCAAACCAGACCCTGAAAGCCAAGATAGAAGTGTTGGCAAAAGCAGAGGGCTTTGCCAATGCCATTCCCCCAGGAGATCAGGCACGTATGCTGGCAACCGCTTTGCTGGCACTGAATCAATTCCCTAGGGGGGACGAAACAAACAGTCCCGTCCAAAAACACTGGGCCACTCGAACGCTAGAAGAGGGCCCACAGGTGGTAATAAGAAACGAGCTAGGCGAGTGGGAACGGGGTTGGAGGCTGATGCTCACGGGGCGAGGGTACGCGGCTGTCAAAAAGGACGGCAAAATCAGGTGGTGTCTACTTAAGTCGATTAAACCGGACCTTCATAGCGAGCAGAATGAGACTGACGAGAATTGCGAGTCTTTGTTTACAGGACCTGCTCGTGGGATGTCCTCGTGACGCGTACATCCCGGTTCCAGACGAAAGTGACAGACCACCAAGCCGTCAGACAGCACCCGAGAGACCCGCGCGAGTGAGACCCAAGCACCAAGGGTGTTTCTGTGTGATTTTGCTGTTGGGGCTTGTCATCAGAGGGCAAGCCAGCCCAGACCACTACCCCCATCAGCCCTTCAGGTGGGTCATGCGACACTACTAGTGGCAAAGCACTCAGAGAAATCACCACACCAAACACTCCATCCTTTGTGCTCCGCATCACCAACCTGTTTCCAGGACAGCCAAGGGTAAACCATTATTCCCCACACGTCACACACTCATACCTATCCTACTGGTGCCCAGCTTCAAACCCTGGGAAAAGCTACTGCAATCACCCAGGGTGGGGATATTGTGGGCACTGGGGCTGCGAAACCATAGTTACGGATGCCAGACCGTCGGGGCCTGGGTGGGATCCACAAGAGCCAGACAAATTCTTACAGTTCACCTGGGCACCCATCGGCTGCAAAATACCCTTCTTCTTTCGTGAAAACCCCCATCGAAACCAAATTAAAATCCCTAACTTTCGGGCATGCACTGATTACAACATGACGGTCTTGCAGTCAGATCACCCTAGCTGGGCCACAGGCAGAACGTGGACAGTGGTCCTTCAAGGGTCAAAAGAAAGGGTGAACGTGCAAATTATCAGGCTCCAACCGTCAGCACCCCGAGCGGTCGGACCCAACAAAGTGATTAAAAGCGTGCCGAAAGGGAGAAATGTAACCTACCCCAAAACCTTACCCACAGGGGTCAGCAATGTCCCGACCGGTCAAGCGGAAACCTATCAGATGAGTCGCTTGACCGGGTCAGACTCAGACCCAATCCTTCATATGTTAGAAGCTACCTTTGTATCCCTGAACGAATCCAACCCTAACCTAACCAAATCCTGCTGGCTTTGTTACGATGTCAAACCCCCCTTTTACGAAGGAGTCGCTTTAAACACTCCCTTCAGTTATTCCTCAGCTGACACCCCTCACCAGTGCAGATGGGACACCCCTCGCAAAGGAATCACCCTGAGTCAAGTCACAGGCCAAGGCAGATGCTTTGGCAATGCAACCCTAGCTAAGCGGAAAGGTAACGTCTGCACCAAAATTGTCAAGCCTAACAGGAAAAACAATAAGTGGGCAGTTCCATCCGCATCGGGGATGTGGGTTTGCCAGCGATCCGGAGTGAGTCCCTGTGTGTTCCTTCCCAAATTCAATGACTCTAACAACTTCTGTGTCCAAGTTCTGATTGTTCCTAGGGTCTTGTACCACTCAGACGAAGAGATGTACCATCTTCTTGAGGGACCCAGCCGGATCCACAAAAGAGAAATAATGACAGGTATAACTATCGCAATGCTGCTCAGCCTGGGAGCAGCAGGAACGGCCACGGGTGTCTCAGCCCTAGCAACTCAGCACCAAGGACTGTCCCAACTGCAGGCAACGATTGACGAGGACCTGCAGAGGATCGAGAAATCCATCTCCTATCTAGAGAAGTCGGTCTCCTCACTCTCAGAAGTGGTCTTGCAGAACAGGCGAGGCCTGGACCTCCTGTTCATGCAGCAAGGGGGCCTGTGTGCCGCCTTGAAAGAGGAGTGTTGTTTCTATGCAGACCACACGGGAGTCGTGAGAGACTCCATGACAGAACTCCGGAACCGACTGGCTCAGAGGCAGAAAGACAGGGAAGCCCAACAGGGCTGGTACGAGTCCTGGTTCAATCAATCACCATGGCTAACCACTCTGATTTCTGCCCTGATAGGTCCATTGGCGATGCTGTTTCTAACAGTCACCTTCGGACCATGCCTGCTGAACAAGCTGGTCTCGTTCGTTTAGAGCCGCCTGGAATGGATCAACATCCTGTTCATAGGGCGACGACAATTGCTGTGAATTCAACCAGGGAATTCAACCAAAGAACACTGCCAGTCACAAGATTTTCCAAACTTGTCTGGCAAAAGCTTACTCAGGTTTGCCAAAATCCCTTTCCCTTTTCAAGCTACAACCTTATACCTCATTTCAGTACCTATGTACATGACTACCTCATTCATTTGTGAAAAGGGGGGGGGAGATGTGGTAGCTAGGGAAGAGGCGCTGCGGAAGATTGTCGCGATGTCACGGAAAGCCAGGACCCTCGGTTCCCCATAGATAGGACCCTCAGTTACTCATAGATAAGAAATTAACATAGGAATGTGGCCCCACTAACAATAGGAATGTTGCCCCACTGAAGCCAGTAACTTTCCACTCCTTACCCAGTACTTTTCCATTCCCTACTAACCATAGGTAAGAAGGACAAACCCCTTTTTGACATAGAGACCCCTAAGACTATAAGACCCCAAGAGAGGAAGTAATAAACGCCTTTTGACCGTCCACCACATTGGTGTCTGCGTATGTCATTGGCCCGAACGGCCCTGGAGAGTGGGCTGTCGAGCTGTACCTCAGAACCAGGTCGCCTGCCTTGATCTAGAAGGCAACAGCTAGTGAGGAAAATGACTGGCCTAGCAGGGCATGGAGCTTTTGTGGGAACTCAGGGGAAAAAAGAGAGAGCATCAACTTTGGACAGAGGGTCAGGCAACTTAGGAAATGTTTAAGGATCTTGCTAGGTCATGCAGAAAGAAAAGCTGAGAGGTGAAAGATCAATTAGAGGTTAACCTGGCCACTTCTGTGCAAAATAGTAGAATATGTTTCTACAAATAAATTTTAAGCAAAATATGGGATAAGGAGAACCTCTACTATTTTTTTGACACAGTGTAGAATATAGTAACTAAAGATAAGGAAAGGCTGAGCTGCTTAATACCTTGTATGTCTCAATGTTCAATATTAGGGCAGGCTGTCCTCAGGACAAGTGCTCTCCTGAGCTTGTAGGTGGGCACAGGGAGCAGAACAGCCCCTGTAATCCAGGAGGAAGCAGTTGGTGACCTGCTGAGCCACTCAGATGCTCACAGGTGTGTGGGATCAGATGGGATCCATCCTAGGGGGATGAACGAGCTGGTGGATGAGCTCCCCAAGCTGCTCTCCATCATTTACCATCAGTCCTGGATCAGCGGGGAGGTCCCACAGGACTCAAGGTGCCAGTGTGAGCCCATCCCCAAGAAGGGCTGGAAGGAGGATCTGGGGAACTCCAGTCCTGTCAGCCTGACCTGGGTGCCCAGCAAGGTTATGGAACAGATCACCTTGAGTGCCATCACAGGGTGCCCACAGGATGGCCGAGGGATCAGAGCCAGCCAGCATGGATTTAGGGGTGGCAGGTCATGCCTGGCCAACCTGGTCTGCTTTTATGACCAGGTGACCCACCTATGGATGCAGGAAAGGCTGTGGATGTTGTGTGCCTGGACTTCAAAGCCTTTAAAACCATCAGCCACAGAATTCCCTGGAAAAACTGCAGCCCATGGCTTGGACATGTTCACCCTTCCCAGGGTAAAGAGCTGGCTGGAGGCTGGGCCCAGAGAGTGGAGGGGATGGTGCTGCACCCAGCTGGTGTCCAGGCACTGGTGGTGTCCCCCAGGGATCTGTGCTGGACCCAGTCCTGTTTAATATCTTCACTGATGATCTGGCTGAGGGGATCGAGTCCACCATTCACAAATTGCAGATGGCACCAAGCTGGGTGTGAGTGTGGATCTGCTGGAAGGCAGGACAAAAAGACACAGCCTTAAGCTGCACCAGGCGAGGTTCAGGCTGGATAATAAGGAGTTCTTCACAGAAAGGGTGAGTGGGCATTGGAATGGGCCGGCCACGGGGGGAGGTGTCCAGGTCACTGTCCTTCTCCAGTGGCACTTAGTGCCATGATCTGGGTGACAAGGGAGTATTAGGGTATTGGTTGGGCTTGATGTTCCCAAAGGTCTTTTCCAGCCTATTTGATTCTGTCATTCTGTGATAATTGGGACGCGCTGGGGCCATCGTGACACTGCTGGGCCTCATGGAACTAAGAGGACCATGGTGACACCATGCAGGCCCAAAGAACCAGGGGTCCACTGTGGTGCTCTGGGGCCTAATGGACCCAGGGAGTGCACCGTGACACTGGATCCTCATGGAACCACAGAGGCCATTGTGACACTGCAGGGCCTTGTGTAACCAAGGGGTTTCACCATTTTGGCACTGCAAAATCAAGGAGACCATTGGGAGACTCCACGGCCCAGTGGAACGAAGGGGCCTTTCTGACACTGCGGGGGCCCATGGAACCAAGGGGCTCCTGTGAAGCTGCAGCACCAACGAGAACATTGTGACACTGTGTAGCCCCATGGAACCGAGGACAACATTGTCACATTTGGGGCCCCATGGAACCAAGGACACCATTTGCTCTGCATGGTCACATGGATCCAAGGAGACCAGTGTGACAGTGCAGGGCCTGGTGTGACCAAGAGGCCTTTGTGACATTGAGGGGCCCCATGGAACCAAGGACATCTTTCCAGATGTCATCAAACTGGTTGTGAGTGTTGATCTGCTGGAGGGTAGGAGGGCTCTGCACAGTGCCTGGGATAGACTGGATCCAGGGCCCAAATCCAAAAAGGTGAGGTTTAGGAAGACCAGGTGCTGGGTTCTGCACTTTGGCCACAACAACCCCTGCAGCGCTACAGGCTGGGGACAGAGTGGCTGGACAGCAGCCAGGCAGAAAGGGACCTGCAGGGACTGACGGACAGCAGGCTGGGCATGAGGCAGCAGTGTGCCCAGGTGGGCAAGAAGGCCAATGGCTCCTGGCCTGGATCAGGAATGCTGTGGCCAGCAGGAGCAGGGCAGGGATTCTTCTCCTCTGCTCAGCACTGCTTGGGCAGCACCTTGAGTGCTGTGTCCAGTTGTGGGCCCCCTGGGGTGGGCAATTAGAAAAAATGTGAAGCAGGGGGTATAAAGAAAGCAAATGCGAAGCAGAGGAAATGCTGAGGGCAGTTTGGGGGTGGCTGCCAGGCTACCCTGGCTCTGAGCAACAGCGTCTGCAGTGGGACAGGAAACTCCCAGCTGATGGGAACAAATCATCTGGCTGAGTGAAGAGGCCAGGACAAAGCTGAGAGGTTTCCCTGGTGTCCCCCAGCCCTTGCTGGCCCCAGGGGCTGATGGCATGTGTGCTCCCTTAGGTTCATGTCCCCACACCAACAGCATGGGGGTGCTCCCCCTGCTCTGTGCAATGCAAACAGGGGCTGCTGAGCCAGTGCTGCCGTGTGTGTGCCTGCAAGGATGGGGCACCTGTGTGAGCTGGGAGAGAGGCCAGGGCTGCAGAGGGGGGATGTTGTTGGCAGCTCCATCAGGATGCTCTGAGACGCTGCCCTGGGCTGTGCAGCGCACTGGAGATGGATCAGCCCCTGCTCTACTGCTCCTTCCCGTCTGCCCCAGGGCCCTTGCAAAGCCTCAGCCATGCTGTTTGCCCCCAGCCTGCACACGGCCAGGTGCTCACAGGGCTTTTCTGTGCTGAGCATTGGCCTGTCCATGTTCTTGAGAGAGCCTGGGCAAAGAGCCTGGAGCCCCCAGGCCCTGGCCTGAGGCGTCAGGGCTGCCCCAGCAGTGCCCATGGCCTGTCCCTGCTGCAGCCCCGGCACTGCCACCCCCAGGGCTGTGCCCGCCCCTGAGAGCACTCAGGCCCTGCAGCAACACCAGGGCCACCAGGGCAGCGGGGCAGGGCCACGGCAGCAGCACTGGCAACACCAAGTGCTGCTGCTGCTGCTGCTGGGCACAGCTGCTGTGCCAGTACTTATCTGCCCCCAGCTCTGCACACAGACATTGCTGCTGCAGCTCCAGAGAAGGAACAAAAAGGCATCTATACAGAAAACTTGGCTGGGAGATCCTTTAGTTCCTTAAAAACCCAGCAAGGGAATAGCTACACATTGGCACAGTCTGTGACCACAGGGAAGGTGGAGAGAAATAAAATGAGAAATAGCAGAAAAAGGGACATTTCTCTGTGTAAATATGAAAAAAATGAAAACAACAGTAAAGAACCTCCAAAATGAAAACGAAAAGGAGTATCAAAGATGGCTTTTATTACAAGTGAGTAGCACAAATTGGCCAGACGGTTAATGTTTGTGACACCATCCTGTCATCAGTCTCCACACTGCAGCCTTGAGCTCCTGTTTCCTCAGGCTGTAGATGAGGGGGTTCAGGGCTGGAGGCACCACCGAGTACAGAACTGACACTGCCAGATCCAGGGACGGGGAGGAGATGGAGGGGGGCTTCAGGTGGGCAAAAAACCCAGTGCTGATGAACAGGGTGACCACAGCCAGGTGAGGGAGGCAGGTGGAAAAGGCTTTGTGCCGTCCCCGCTCAGAGAGGATCCTCAGCACAGCCCCGAAGATCTGCACATAGGAGAAAACAATGAACACAAAACAGCCAAATGCTAAACACACACTAACAGCAATTAGCCCAAGTTCCCTGAAGTTGGACTGTGAGCAAGAGAGCTTGAGGATCTGTGGGATTTCAAAGAAGAACTGGCCCAGGGCATTGCCATGGCACAGGGGCAGGGAAAATGTATTGGCTGTGTGCATGAGAGCATAGAGAAAGGCACTGGCCCAGGCAGCTGCTGCCATGTGGGCACAAGCTCTGCTGCCCAGGAGGGTCCCGTAGTGCAGGGGTTTGCAGATGGACACGTAGCGGTCATAGCACATGATGGTCAGGAGGCAAAGCTCTGCTGACATGAAGAAGAAAATCAGGAAGACCTGAGCAGCACATCCAGGGTAGGAGATGTCCCTGGTGTCCCAGAGGGAATTGTGCATGGCTTTGGGGACAGTGGTGCAGATGGAGCCCAGGTCAGTGAGGGCCAGGTTGAGCAGGAAGAAGAACATGGGCGTGTGCAGGTGGTGGCTGCAGGCTACAGCGCTGATGATGAGGCTGTTGCCCAGGAGGGCAGCCAGGGAGATGCCCAGCAAGAGGCAGAAGTGCAGGAGCTGCAGCTGCCGCGTGTCTGCCAATGCCAGCAGGAGGAAGTGGGTGATGGAGCTGCTGTTGGACATTTTCTGTGTCTTTGCATGGGGATCTGTAAAAAAAGTACTCATAGAATACTTGGGTTTGGAGAGGACTTGAAATATCCCAGCACAGCCTGGGGGAACTTTCCCCCCACTGCCTGCTCAGGGCTCTGCTGCCTGGAGCTGTCCCTGCCAGCAGCTGCTTCCCTATGCCCAGGGCTGGGCCCTGCCAGTGCTGCCAGAGCCCAGCCCAGCCCTGGGGGCTCAGCTCTGCCCTGCAGACCCCTCCCAGCTCTTGCACTGCCCAGGGGCAGCTCTGGCTCTGCAGGCTCTGATAGGAATGTCAGAGCAACCCTGAGGAGGCTGAAAAAGTGACAAAGATGCCGCCTGTTAGGGGCCCTGTGCTGATTTTCGTCAGCGTCTTGTTTATTCACATCTGAGATAACTTTTTTTTTTCTAAATGTGAACTGAGAGATTAATATCTATGTGCAACCTCCCATCCAGGTAACCCAGAGTAGTAGAATAAAAAGCATGATTTTCTCTTTTATGCAGCCCCTGCCTTGCTGTGCTCCCTGCATATTCTATTTGCAAATGTTCAGCAGTTTAATACCATGCTGGGAGCAGTCCTGAACAATGCAGCATCCACCCCACACAAGGAGAAAACTTCCAAGCCTGACCAGCTGTCTCCTGCCCCCCATATCTTGTCCCCCAGTGCTGGTAGCAGCTGCCAGGGATGGCTGAGAGCTGTCCCTGGCTGGCAGCAGAGTCCCTGCCCCATCACAGCACCCTGGGCTGCAGGACCCTGCTCTGCACGACAGCCCTAGGCACCCCGGCTGCTCTGCACAAGAGACAATCAGAGAATGTACTCACAGGGTCTGTAGGCATTGGGATGTTCCAGCTGCAGGAGATGGCTCCAGGAGCTGCAGCTGCATTGTCCTGCAGCCAGAGGTTCCTGTGCCAAGGGCTGGCAGTGATTCTGCCCCAGGCACTTCTCAGCACCTTCCCAGCCCTGACTGATTGAAGCTCTCTGTGCCTCTGTGCTGTGCCCGGGGTGGCTACAGGCAGTGCCCCAGCCCTGCTGGGCTGGCAGAAGAGCTGCTCATCAAGAGAAATGTGCTTTTGAAGCTCTTCTTGGTTACCAGGAGCTGCCTCTGTGCCAGGAGCCCTGCCCAGCTCAGCAGCACAGATACAGTACCAGGACTTTAATGAGCCTCTGGGGCTTTGTGTTCAGGCCCTGAACATCAGTCCCTGAGAGGGAGCTGAAGAAACCCCACCAGAACTCCAAGCCAGAATCCAACTCCAAAGTTTCTTGGACTTTTAATGGGTTCCACTGAGGGACACAACTGAGAAAGTGTCCCCAGGCCCCAGGCAGAGCAGAGACCTGGAGGCAGTGATGACAGGTGGGGACAAGGAGAAGCCAAGTCTTGGTGCCCTGGGGCACAGCAGGGTCTGTGCCACCAAGGGCTGGGAGGAGACACCTTGTCCTGAGGCACTGGGGCCTCCTGGCACAGCCCCAGCCAGGCTGGGCACTGTCAGCCCCTTGTCCTGCCCTCAGCATCCCCCCCTAGCCTACATCCCAGTGGCCTCAAGGATCTGCTGGAAGGAGTCCCTGGGGAGTCTTGCTCAGGAATGGCCCTGGTGGCTCCTTCATGCTCCCATGGACTGCAGGTTTTTTAAAGAACTTTGGGTTTGGCTTTTGCCTTGGAGTCTCTGAGAGGTTTGTGCAACCATGGCCTCCAATTATCTGCAGTAATTATTCCCTGGAGAGGCTTTGTCAGTAACAACACTCAGTGGGCTCATTAATACTACAGGGTACTTCAGTTATTTTAAGGTACTTGGTGTTTCCCTTTTGATACACACTGTGTCAGAGGTTTTACAATCATGGCCCCAGTTATCTGCTTTAATGAGTCCATGGAGAGCTTTGTACTGACACTCAGTGGGGCTCATTAATGGCTTGAGATACTCAAGGTTTTTAAGGTACTTTTAGGATTTAAGTATACTTTTAGGTAATTTTAAGGAATTTCCTTCCAAAATTGAGTGTCTGAGAGGTTTTTGTGCATTCCGGACCTCCAGTTCTCTCCTCCAAGGAGTCCATGAGGAGCCTGTGTTGGGTATCCTCTTCCCTCTTTCTGTTTTCCAACAAAGACAAAACTGAAAGAATTTTATAAGACTTTCTAAAAGCATCTAAACATACATGAGACAATTAACAATACAACAATAGCTAGGAAAATTAAATGTCTTGTTTTAGATAGACATCATCTGTGGAGAGTATTATTAATAATTGGTTAGCTGAGAAAGGCCATACTGACATATTGCCGCTGGTTAAGCTGAAGGAGAAAAGTCAGCAGTCAGCAAGCTGAAAGGAAAGGTCAGCAGTGACCTTGCTGCAACATGAGGATAGGGAGTAGAGATTATTCCTGAATATATCCTGAGAATATGTAGAAAGTATCAAAAGTAGAACCATAGGAATGCAGAAGTAGGTGTAGGTGCTGATATGTAACTGACCAATCCTGAGCTCAACTTTTGCAATATGTATGAAGCTTATTATGAACTGTATTTAACCTGCTGTACTGATCGATAAAATTGGGCCTGTGATGATCAAATTGATGTCTAGGTTCCCTTCTGTCGAGAAATGGTGGAGAATGCGGGCAAAGCCGAATCTCTGCCCTTTTTTCTCGGATTAAAAGGAAAAGGGGATTACGCCACGGTCGAGGAAGTTGGGTTTGGGTCCTTGCAGCCGGAACGGTGCCAGAATTTGAAGCAACCTTGATGCTCACAACGGTGAATCAAGACAATACGTGTCGCGGGAGCCTGGAGAGCTGCAACAGCGCGCGCTGATTAATAGGTATGGATAGGCAAGCGGCATATGATTTATTCGCCGCGTATTTAGAGCGGCGAGGGATAAAAGGGATAGATTTAAAAAGGGAATTACCAGGGTTATTAGCTTATGGCCATGCTAAGGGTATCTTTTCTAACCCTCATACAGTTCATGAGCTAGCAGAGTGGAAGAAGTTTGGGGAAATACTGTGGGATACAGTGTTAGACGATGATAAGTCAGCAAAGAAATTAGGAAAGTTATGGCGGGTGGTGTATAACACGTTACTTCAGCAGGTCTCTGAGAGAAAGGCAGCAGAAAGGGCAACAGAAGCTCATAATAGGGTATGGTCGTGAAGATGATCCCCTGGCACCTTCTGTAACTAAGATACTTATGCCTAAGGGTCCCCAGCAAAGTGGTGTGGAGGATTTTCCTATAAGCACAGTGGAACTGTCTGCACCCTTCCTGTCAGAGGGGGAGGGCGAGTCAGATGGTAGAAGTAAGAGCAAACCAGCTTTGCCTCCGCCACCAGCTTTGCCTCCACCGCTTCCCCCGAGTGAACCAACTCCAGTTACAGCTTCGGCGGGGGAAGCCGCAGTTTGGACTTATCAGCAGCAGTAGACATCACACTAATGACGAACCGGCCTGAGAGGATACCAACTAAAATAAAAAGCCCTCTTATATTAAATAGACAAACATGTGGAGCATTATTGCTAAGACGTTCCTCTACAACTATGTTGAGATTATTTGTTTTGCCTGGTGTTATCGATGCGGATTTTACAGGAGAAATACAAATCATGGTTTACACCCTTTATCCTCCGATTAAAATTACAAAAGGACAACGCATTGCACAATTCATACCACTGTCACAAATGACATCGAGAATACAATCATTTACTGGGCAAACACGGGATGAAAAAGGTTTTGGCTCTACTGGTGTTACACTTTTAACTGTGGATTTACAAAATAGACCAAAGCAAAAAGTTGAAATTACTTATGAGCCTCAAAGCATAACCCTTTATAGATTATTAGATACAAGAGCAGATACAAGCACTATTTCTCCAGAAGCGTGGCCACAACATTGGCCTCTATTTCCATCATCAAACACAAGCATGTTTGGCTAAAGTTTTCTATGTGATTAACCATTTATGCATTTTTGGGGAAGATGATACCCCTCCACAATGAAACATCATCCGAAGTCAGGTCAGGAAAATACTAAGGAAACAGAGGTCTGGGTTAAGTATAAGAACCCGAGTACAAGATTATGGGAAAAACCTGCAAAAGTATTATATTGAAGTCAAGAGTATCTTTGTGTTTCCTCACCTACAGGGCCTTTGTGGGTGCCTGCTAAGTGGACTAAACCTGTTTTTGATGCAGCCTCTGGTGGATCGCCTTACGGAAGAGGACAGGGAGCGACTGGGGAAGAAACTGCTTCTAGTCCTACAACCACTACTGTTACAATTGAAGGAGTACTCAGAAGCGGTGGACAGAGCACTGACACGTCACGACCGGACGGCCCAGGAGTTGATTGGTTTCATTGACTCATTATCAACTTTTCACTTAACAAATCCAGCGAAAGAACATTGTCTTGACTGTCACAATCCACATTGTGCTGCCTGGATAGCTCTACGTTGTGGGGGTTGTGAAAGAACTTTTTGGATAGAACAATCATTATTGTGGGATTTGTGGTGTCACACTTGTGAACACGAGCACATGTGGGGCAAAAGCTGGCAAGATGAATTAAGGAGACAAACAGGGCAAAACGCATATATAGCTTTAAATCTTTATGAGTCTCCTGAACAGAAAATTCTTGCTTATTATCGATGGGAGGTACAATGTATTGTGAATAGAATTAAGGTTCAAAGTAAATCACGTATAGTTTCTATAAGATGTAGGAAATTAGTGCCTTTAACACAGCATTCAATAGTAAGACCCTTCAAAGGGGATCCTGATAGGGCATTAGATTGCTGCATTGACAAGTTGCAAAAATTGAGTTTGGAAGTGGCAAGACCAGTAAAATCAGGAGCAGCAAGATTGAAGACAGATAAGAAAAAGAAGGCAAAAAGGGAACGGTCTCATTTGAATAAGGATATCAGTGATTGCTAATTAATTTTCTATGATTAGAACAATTTTACAGTTGTGGGACCCTCGAGAGGATATAGTTGTTGAGGAGGATAACGAACAAGAACTACGATTATGAAATAAGATACGCCTTGTATTAAAGAAAGAGCTTGAACTATTAGCCTCATATAGTAAAAAAGCTGAAGAGGCTTTGCGATTACCACCATTGAATTAGTTGCTTTAGATTGAAGAACCAGACTTTTATACTGGTCCTTACTTATATTCACTTCCTTGTTATGTTTGCAAAAGGGATAATGATAAGTGCTATGCATGAGTAGCTTTGCATTGTGCAGATTGTAATCAAGTTTATTGGTATTCACAGAAGTCAGTAGATTATTTATAGTGTGCACCTTGTTTTAGAAGGTAGATTCAAAATTTTATCTGAGTTAGAGCTCTTGAACAAAGTACTGGCCTGCCAGGACGGACAAGATTACAGCTTTTTGAAAGTGCAGAACAAGTAGTTATAGCATATCTTAGGTAGAGGTTACAAGAAATACTTAGGATATTTGAAAATAATAAAGCCTCATGCATCAAACCAGCTCGCTGTAAAGCTGATTTGCCTTCAAACTTATCTCATGCTATACTTGTGAGCAAAGATACTGATTTAGAATTAGATCAGTATATTCAAAAATTGACTCAGCCTTACAATAGACAATCTAGCAAACCAGGGAAAAGACAGCGAAGAAAAGAAAAACAAAGCAAGCAGAAGGAAGAAAAGGAGAAGCAAAGCAAGCAGAAAGAAAAATGAAGTTTGTTTTTGTTATACTGCTCAATGCTGTAGCAAGTGAAGCAGTAGGAATAACACTCTTTAGTCAACCAAGAGAAAATTTATAGGTGACACTTGCTAATCAAACTAACCAATCATCACTTAGTCTTGGAGGAGTCACTAACGCATTTCGAACATGCCTAGTAAGACTTCCGGTATAGTCTCCTGGAGAATTTTGCAGTTTGATAAACAATCAAACCTTATGTATGTCTAACATGTCAAACATCACATTGCCAGTGCAACAAGGGTATACTGCAGGTCAGAGTGATGGCTATCATCAATGCTTACTAATCCAATCACTTAACACCTCTTTGCATTCTCCTCCTGAAGAATTGGATCTTTTTGGAAGTACAAATGCCAGTATGTCTAACACTACAGCTAGCGGATGGTTTAGCTTCAAATTTTCAGATGCTCAGAATTTAAACCAACCTAAAGAAACATGAGCCACCCTAGATTCATCCCTGAATGTGAGTGAATTCTCTCCACAGCATTACAGTCAATGTAACGGCACAAATATCACAGCACCAATGAAATTACCCACAGGATTATTTTTGATTTGTGGAGACAGGGCATGGAATGGTATACCAGCTAAACCACAGGGTGGACCCTGTTTTTTGGGAAAATTGTCATTGTTTCATCCTAACGTGTCCTTACTAATGCAGCTGAGTCAAAATTCAAACAGGAAAAGACGCAGCATACATGACTTAGACTGCAGCCAGATAGGAGATCCACAGTTTTGGGGCACATTCAAACAAGTAGTGGTTTCCACTATCTTACCAGGAGGATCTGCCAATAAAGCCATGAATTTAGCAAAACAATTAGGACGCTGGGCAAAGGATGAGCTGAACAGGACATCACAAATTCTAGACATGCTAACCGCAGATGTGCAAAGTGTTAACCATGCTGTTTTGCAAAATAGAGCTGCTGTAGATTTTTTGCTCTTAGCACAAGGGCATGGATGTGAAGAGTTCGAGGGAATGTGTTGCATGAATCTGTCTGATCATTCAGTACCCATTCACACTAAGATAAAAGAACTGCAACAGGGACTTCACAAACTCAAGGAAGAAGAAGGTTTAGGAATTGACGAATGGCTTAAAGGCTTAGGACTTGGACCGTGGCTGAGGAACCTTGTGATCTATGCTATAGGATTCTGGGTGTAATTTTACTGGTTTTGCTTATTTTGCCTTGTATCTTTAACTGTATTCAAAACATGGTCAGCCGTACAATAGCAATAACATGGCAAACTAATCTCCTTGCTCAAGAAGAAAACGGGGGAAATGTGGAGAGATTTATTAATAATTGGTTAGCTGAGAAAGGCCATACTGACATAATGCCGCTGGTTAAGCTGAAGGAGGAAAGTCAGCAGCCAGCAAGCTGAAAGGAAAAGTCAGCAGTGACCTTGCTGCAACATCAGGATAGGGAGTAGAGATTATTCCTGAATATATCCTAAGAATATGTAGAAAGTATCAAAAGTAGAACCATAGGAATGTAGAAGTAGGCGTAGGTGCTGATATGTAACTGACCAATCCTGAGCTCAACTTTTGCAATATGTATGAAGCTCATTATTAACTGTATTTAACCTGCCGTACTGATCAATAAAATCGGGCCTGTGATGATCAAATTGATGTCCTGGTTCCCTTCCATCGACAGTGGACCTTGTTATTTAGGCAAGTTATCATTATTCCACCCGAATATATCTGTATTAATGCAACTAAGTCATAAGACTAGCAGGCAAAGGCGCAGCTTACATAACTTAGACTGTAGCCAAATAGGAGATCCATGGCTCTGGAGTAAATTTAAACAAGTGATGGTTTCAGCTCTCCTACCATGGGGTGCTGCAAGCAAAGCAATGACTTTAGCAAAACAAATAGGTTGTTGGGCTAAGGGTGAATTGAATAAGACATCACAGATATTAGATATGTTAACTGCAGATGTACAGAGTGTTAATCACCCTGTTTTACAAAATAGATTTCTTACTGTTAGCACAAGGCCATGGGTGTGAAGAGTTTGAAGGGATGTGTTGCATGAATTTATCTGATCATTCTGTATCTATTCATGCTAAGACAAAAGAGCTACCGCTAGGGCTTAACAGCCTTAAGGAAGAAGAAGGATTGGGAATTGATGAGTGGCTTAAAAGTTTAGGACTGGGACCATGGCTAAGAAACCTTGAAATATATGCTATAGGGATATTAAGTGTACTCTTCTTGCTTTTACTTATTTTACCTTGTTTCTGAATTTGTATCCAAAATATGGTTAGTAGGATGATAGAGAAAACCTGGCAAACTAACCTCCTTTCTCAAAAAGAAAAAGACGGGGGAGATGTGGAGAGTTTAGTTCAAGCATGGCTTAAAGAAAAAGGCCATGAAGGCATACAGTTGAGAGAGCAGTAAAAGGTAGTTGTGAAACAGTTCCAAAAGCCGTTCCCAGGCTGATTTCTATAAACAATTAGGCTCTCTCGTGCATCACTTTATAAACAAAAAGGTTCTCAGACAGTCTTCCCATAACAAGCAAAACACCCTCTCTGGGAAAAGATGGCACCCTGGGAACAGATACGAAAGTTTTGGGAACCTTTCATATCACAGTGGGAACACTGGTTTTGTTTTTACTAAACAATTATAGGCACTGTAAAACAAAGGGAGTGGTTAAAGTTTTCTCTGTTAGCCTATCGTGAACCTGGATTTTGGAATATGCATGAAGTTAATTAACACTGTTATTTAAAGTGACTGATCGATCAATAAATCGGAGTTCAATGCATTAAAGAATGGTCGTCTCCCCTTCACTTCAATAGTTGCCCTTCTCTGGACATGCTCCAGCCCCTCCATGGCCTTCCTAAATTGGGGGGCCCACAACTGGACACAGCATTTAAGGGGCTGCCCAACCAGCCCTGAGCACAGGGGAAGAATCACTGCCCTCCTCCTGCTGGCCACACCATTCCTGATCCAGGCCAGGAGCCATTGGCCTTCTTGCCCACCTGGGCACACTGCTGGCTCATGTCCAGCCTGCTGTCCATCAGTCTCTGCAGGTCCCTTTCTGCCTGGCTGCTCTCCAGCCACTCTGTCCCCAGCCTGTAGCGCTGCAGGGGTTGTTGTGGCCAACATGCAGGGCCCAGCACTTGGACTTGTTAAACCTCACCGTGTTGGATTTGGGTCCTGGATCCAGCCTGTCCAGGGCCCTCTGCAGAGCCCTCCTACCCTCCAGCAGATCCACACTCACACCCAGCTTGGTGTCATCTGCAAATTTGCTGATGCTGGACTCGGCCCCTTCATCCAGTTCATCAATGCAGATACTGAAATCCATGCTGGCTGGCTCTGACCCCTCGGCCATCCTGTGGGTGCCCTGTGATGGTACTCAAGGTGATCTGTTCCATAACCTTGCTGGGCACCCAGGTCAGGCTGACAGGACTGGAGTTCCCCAGATCCTCCTTCCAGCCCTTCTTGGCGATGGGCTCACACTGGCACCTCCAGCCCTCTGGGACCTCCCTGCTG
This sequence comes from Melospiza melodia melodia, assembly GCF_035770615.1. Taxonomy (NCBI): domain Eukaryota; kingdom Metazoa; phylum Chordata; class Aves; order Passeriformes; family Passerellidae; genus Melospiza; species Melospiza melodia. The sequence goes on from NW_026948690.1 coordinate 8,098,445, forward strand.
AGCCAGGACTGATGGTAAATGATGGAGAGCAGCTTGGGGAGCTCATCCACCAGCTCCCTCATCTCCCTGGGATGGATCCCATCCTGTCCCATACACCTGTGAGCATCTGAATGGCTCAGCAGGTCACCAACTGCTCCCTCCTAGATTAGAAAGGCTGTTCTGCTCCCTGTGCCCATCCACCAGCTCTGGAGAACACTTATCCTGAGGGCAACCTGTCCAAATACTGAAAATTGACAAACAAGATATTAAGTAGCTTTGTCTTTTTCTTATTTTCAGTTACTTTATTCTCCCTCCTTCTCCCTCCTGTTGCTATAAATTTTTTTATAAAAACATTTTTCATTCTTTTAAGACAAGCCTCCAGGTTAAATTCTAATTCAGCTTTGACCTCTCAACTTCCCTTTCTTAATAACCTAATGACATCCTTATACACTTCCTGCAATTCTGGTCTTTTCTTCTCCTGAGTTCCCAGAAAAGCTGCATGGGAAGCCAGGACAGTCCTTTTCCTCACTAGATCATGTTTTGGCACACTGGGACAGACTGCTCCTTCCCCCTTAAGATTACTATCTTGAAATGTGTCCATCCTTCCTGACCCCTTTGTTTTTAAGGGCTGTTTCCCTTCAAAAAATCAGTACCTGATTTGGTACTCCCAAAATCAGCATCCTAAACAGGCCGAAGTCTGCCCTTCCTAATTCCAGTGCAGAAGTTTGTTTGCTGCCCCTCCTTCTTTCACAGAACATTGAAAACTTGATTATTTCATGGTCACTGTGCCCCAGGCAGCCTCCGAGCCCCACATCTGCCACCAGCCCTTCTCTGTTTGTGAACAGCAGGAGACAGAGCTTTCCTTGGCAGTGGGAGTGTTACCAAAAATTCAGTCAAATAGAGAACTCCTTTACACCAATGCAGCATTTAGAAGCTGCATTCTTTATTCAGCTGGATGCACGGGGGATAGCTCCTCTCAAAGCCGTGCATGCTGAGTACAGGGAAGTTTCAGTTTATATTCTGTATATTGCACACATATTCATTGATTTTCCCAGACTAAACACATATATGATAATGGTTTCCCCAAAATCATTCACATATTTCCCCTCCCATTAACCCATGCATTCTTCTGTCCTGGAGGTCTCTCTGGTGGTCCCTGGTGGTCATGGACCCCAATGTCCCAGTGGCACTGGCTGTGACATTGGTCACAAGGGTTGCAGGCGAAGAGAGAGGCGAGAATGTTGATCCATGATCAGAAGGCTTGATTTATTATTTTATTATATATATACTACATTATAACTATACTAAAAGAAATAGAAGAGAAAGGTTCTCAGAAGGCTAGCTAAGCTAAGAATAGAAAAAAAAGAATGAATAACAAAGATCTGTGTCTCAGAGAGTGAGCGGGAGCCAGCTCTGCCGTGACTGGTCAGTAAATCCAAACATCCACAGGAGACCAATCACGGATCCACCTGTTGCACTGCACAGCAGCAGATAACCATTGTTTACATTTGTTGCTGAAACTTCTCAGCTTCAGCAGGAAAAATCTTAATGAAAGGATTTTAATGAAAAGATGTCTGTGACACCTGGCTGAGCTGGCAGGACACTGAGGCTGCTGAACTTCCAGTTCCCCTTCTCACACAATGGGATTGTGTGGTTTTCATAGGCCTGGGGTTGTGGAGAACAAGCTCCAGGTGTCAGCTCACCTGGTGGAGACAATTTATCATCTCATAACATGAGGTCACAGAGTGGGCTATGACATCACAGAGTGGGTTATGTGAGGTGTTTGGGCAATATGACATCATATACTGCCTCTGTGACATCACAGAGCCGGCTGTGACATCAGAGGGCAGATGTCTGACATCACAGAGCAGACTGTGACATCACAGAGTTGGCTGTGACCAGCTGTGACCAACCATCAGAGATCAGCTGTGTGACATTGGAGAATGGGCTGTGACATCACAGAGCAGGCTGTGACATCCCAGAGGGGCTGTGTGACATCCTGGCAGGGCTGTGTCAGGTCACTGGGTTGGTCACTCTGCCCCAGCTCCCCCTCACAGTTTCTCCCAACAAGTCCAATGCTGTCCATGCCCAGCAGGGTCCCTGTCCCGAGAGATCCCCCCGGCCCACCTGGAGCCACAGCCTCCACCAAAGGATGTTCCACAGGATCCACCCCAGAGCCTGACATGGGGACAAGGGGCCAGGACTGTGTGACCAGGACACCAAGGACGGGGATTATCCAGGTCACTGGGGCCTGGGTGGGGTTCCCCAGGGCAGGAAAGAGGTCTGGCAGCTTGAGCAGGGTCTGGGAAGGGCCTCCAAGGTAGGGCTGCAGCCCTTGGGCAGTGAGCAGAGGCTGAGGGAGCTGGACTGGTCCAGCCTGGAGCAGGGAAGGCTGAGGGGCTCCTCATGCCAGCCTGGCAGTGCCAGCGAGGAGGGGAGGGAGAACACAGAGCCAGGCTCTTCAGCGGGGGCTGGGGGGAGACAAAAGCCAATGGGTGGAAGGGGAAAGAGGGGAGATCAGCCAGGGCATGAGGAGATGAACTGAGTCAGGCTGGTTTCAGCATTTCCTCAACACCAAGAGCAGCCTGACTTCCCTGCTCCGTCCACCACTGACAGCTTTGCAAATCAGGAATTGTTTGAGCTGTTTTGTCCCCACTACAGAACGAGCATCCTGATACAAGAAGTTAATTGTGCTTATATCTATCACAGAACCACGTTTCTATAAAATTAATTTTAGTATGGAAATCACTTGGGGATGGTGGACTCATCAGATGCTGCTGGGGTGTTGCACATAGCTCAGGGAAGAGCGTGATTGTTATTAAATTGTGTCCTGTTCAACTGTGGTCCATTGGCCATGAAGAGAATCTTTCTGTGCCTCTGAGTCTCATCAGTTCCTGACCCCCAAAGGACAGAAAGCCTGATGAGCTGTGCTTCCCACTCCAGTGGTGGCACTTCCACCTTCCTCCATAGCCAGAGCAGAGCTGCCTTGTACTAGAAACTTCCTGGCAAAGGAGAAATGAAGGAAACAGGAGAGGCTGTGGGGATCAGGTGCGGGGTAGATCCAGGGACAAGACTGACTTTTGCATTTGATGGAGCTGTGACTTGCCTTGGCTTTGTTTGCTGACAAGAAATGACCAGCCATCTGAGTGTCAGGCAGCTCCTTCTCCAAGGAAAGCAGGTGGGAGTTGGAGCCAAGGAGCTGAAAGCTGCAGGTGCAGCCTGGGCTGGAGGGAGCTCAGATTTGCACAAGGCTGCTCTGAGTGCCAGGGCTTGGATGGGGGAAATGGTGGGGTGGGGGTAGGGACAGAGTCACATTGATTGTCAGCCGAGAAGGGTCTTGACTTTCATGTCTATTCAAACTGCATGAGGAGGTACTTGGATTCAGTGTCAGCTGGAGATTGCATGTATCAATAAATTAACAGGGAGAAGAAACCTAAATTGGACCTAGGAAATCTTTTCTCACTGTCTCTTTAAATAGAATCTATTCAACTTGAATAGACTCCTGGAATTCATCTAATTAACCACAAAAGATTTGAAAATTAAATCAAATTACCCCCAGAGGCTTGGCTTGTTAAGGTGTTCTGAATGTTAATGAGCCCTGGGACATTGAATTCCTGCACTCAAGAGCTGAAGGCTGAACAAGCCTCTGGAGCAGGAAAATTCAGCAGCAGCCTCCAAGGTGCTGAGGATGTCAGCAGCCCCCACTGAGGCCATCCCTGCCCAGAGACCGTGGGGGAATGGGCAGACAAGGAGAGCGTCCCTGGGACTGGGGCAGCACATCTCAGAGGCAGCAGCGGCTCCAGCTGGGAAATGGAGTGTGGAATGTGGCTGGGAAAGCCCTGCCTGGGCTGTGCCAAGCAGGACACACAAGCCCTGACTCCCATCCCCCAAAAAACTCTCTCAAGGAAACATTTAAAAGGAATTACAGTTGTTTGTGTACTCTGAGTTGGACTCTATGAAGAAATACCAATAAGAGATTCTCAGGAGCCCAAATCAACCAAACAGCCTTTACTGGCAGCTTTAGAAAATCAGCGAAACTTTGGCAAAGGGTTAATGATAACATGATAACATTGTAGTGGTTTTGGTTTGCTAATTTAAGATTTTTCCCCTCTTGAGATTTCTTAATTAATGGATTGATGAGTGTGGTCGGTTTTAGTGTCGGTTATTTATTTATGTGTTTTTTTTGTTGTGAGATAGGGTTACAAGAAAGGTAAAGTAGACTTAAAATTTTAAAAGGGTATAAAGAAAATTTTTTTTTTAAAAGCAAGTAAAAAAAAAAGGTAGTAAGAATTAAAATAAATTCTTTAGAGCACTTTTTTTTCTTTACAATTTTTTTTAAATCTGACTATATAAAGAAAATAAAGTGTCTAGTGGTTTACTATTTCTAGAATTGTCTTTTTTTTTAGTTTTAGGGTGATAAGTTTTTCTTGTTAAGATTATGGAGGTTTTTTACAGGAGGAAATGTTTTTTTTTTGTGGTACTTAATTTTGTCATGGATAACAGTTGTCTGGGGAACTTCGTTATTGTGAAATTGTCTTTATAGCTACAAGCTTTTTTACAGCTTGTTGATGGGCCATGTTGACTTGTGGGGTATTGTTTTAAAGATGAGTTATAATAAAGTTTTTATTATTTACTTTTTAAATTATTTTTATCTCTGGGAATAGAGATCTTCTCTTGCGGATACTGAATTACTTTTTTTTTCCTGTTTAAACTTCTCATGAAACTGCGGGTTTTTTAACATTTGTTTATTTTACCATGGAGGTTTTTGTTTGATACAAATTTGAATTTTTAAAAAAGTTTTGTAAAGAGAAAGAGTTTTTTCTTTATAGTTTATAGGAAGGTTTTAGTTTTAAGATTAAGGTATTTTTTTCTTTCTTTTAAATTGGGATTTCATTTCTTCTTTACTGACTTTGGTGGTTTTATGGGGGTTTTTTATATGCTTGCATTTTGTTTTTTCTTTAACTGGAGGGAGGATTGAAGTATTGAAAGGGTTAACATCTGACCTGCCAGTAACTTGTGGTGGAAGTCGTGGTTGTGTTGTGCTACAATTGGTTTTATGGTTGGTTTTTGGCTTTTTTTATGTTTAAGTTTTTAGTTGTAAGGTTATTTTGTGTGGGTTGTAGGTTGTAGGGGTTTTTTGTTTTAGTTGTGTTGGGGGGAGGGGACTTGGTAAGATTTCAATAGCTGCGTCTTGCTTTGTCCTGGTTGGGGTTTTGTAGCCTCTTGTTTTCCTGTTTGGTAGTTGTTGGGGTTTGGTTTGGTTAGAATGGGGCCAATGTTGAGAGGGGCAGCCTGGGGAGGGGAGCAGGGGCTCAGCCCACGGCAGGGTTGCTTGGTTTGGTTTGCTTTGGTTTGCTTTGGTTTGCTTTGGTTTGCTTTGGTTTGCTTTGGTTTGCTTTGGTTTGCTTTGGTTTGGTTGAGATGGGGGCCAGGGCCAGGGCCCACTGCTTCTTTGTTGTCTGGAAAAGAAAGAGGAGGTTCCTGGACTTTTTCATCTTTAACATTTATGTTTCACAGAGACGTGTTCAGTATCTCAGTGGTTTAACAGATTGTCACTTACACGAAAAAGTTTTACTTTTTAAAATTCTTCTCATCTCAAATCACAACAGACATTAAGTCAACATAAAACACTTCTCAAAGCATTGAGTTGAGCCATTCAATTTCACAAATTCTAAGCCTGTTCCATTTAATATTAATCAAAATTTGCAGGAGCACAGAAACAGAAGAAGACACAGAAAGATAGAAAGGCAAAAAGATGCAGAGAAGCACACACACAGTTACCAACTCATGAATTCCAGCACTGTTCAGGTGGAAATTCCAAGAGGAGGTAGGGTCAAGATGTGTCCTTGCCTTGTGGTCAGCCTTAAATACCCCTTGGTCTCCCTGGGCCCTTCCCCCAGGTGGGACTTAGGTTCATTTGGTCCCTCAGGAGCTGGGCTGGGGCTGCAGAGGTGGCTGTGGAGCATTGCCTGTGCTGTGCCAGGGACTGGCAGCCACTGCTGGGCTGGGATAGAGGCTCTGGGGGGATTAGGGTTCCAGGGCAGGGCAAGGCTGGACCTGCCCCTTCCTCCCTCATACATTAAATGTTTTGAGCCAAAAATCTCCTCCAGTCTGTCACAACAGGCAATGTTGGAGGTGGAACCCCAATTCTGGCCATGGGCGCCTGAAAGAGAACGGCAGTTCTTTTCCATAGGAAGGAAAGCACAGAGCCCCAGTGTTTGGAAGGCTGGTGAGAGCCTCACTGGGCCAAGGCCAGCCAGACTTGACAGGAAAGGCAGATTTTGTCTGGGAGCAGTCTTTGGATTTAGGGAATTTTGGAGGTGAAAACACAATCTCGGCCATGGACACCTGGAGAAGCAGGACATTTTTTTCCCATAGGAAGGAGAGTACAGAGCCTTCCCCAGCATTTTGGGGACAGATGGGAAGTGACCCTCGTGAAAACCACTTCAAGACAGATTTGTACCGGCAATATTCCTATGGGAACAATCCCTGGATATAAGGAACTTTGGAGATGAAATCCCAATTCTGGCCATGGGTGCTTGGAGCAGAAGGACAGTTCTTTTCCATTGGGAAGGAAAGCACAGAGCCCCAGTGTTTCAGCAGCAGATGAGAAGTGACCCTCAACATGCAAAGGTCACTTAGACCAGTCAGGCAGTCCATGGGAAGCCAAACCAGCCAGAGCTGTTCTCTTTTCCCTTGATTTTATGGGGCTCCATAGTGTCACAATGGTGCCTTGGATCCATGGGGCCCCACAGTGTCATCATGGTGACTTGATTCCATGGGTTCCAGCAGTGTCACAATGGCCCCTTGATTACAAGAAGACCTGCAGTGTCACAATGGCCCCTAGGTTCCATTGGGTCCCACAATGTCACAGTGGCCTCTAGGTGTCATAAGGCCCCGCAGTGTCACAATGGTCCCAAGGATTCCATGAGCCCTTGCAGTGTCACAATGGTCTCCGTGGTTCCCCAGGCCCCACAATGTCACGTGACTCCTCTGTTCAATGAGCCCGGCAATGTCTCAATGGACCTTTGGACCCTGGGGCTTTACTGTGTAACAATGGTCTCCTCTGGCTCCACAGTGTCACAATGGACCATTGATGACAGGAGGCCACTCTGTGTTGCCCTGGAGCTTTGGCTCCATGCAACCCTGCAGTGTCACAAAAGCCTCTTGGTTTCACGAGGCCCCAAAATATCACAACGGTCCTTCCAGGATCACAATGTTCTCACTGGTTCCAGGAGGCTTCACAGTCTCACAATGCATTGCTTATTCCATGGGGCCTCATAGTGTCACAATGGTCTCCATGAGTCCCCTGAGTGCCACAATGGTCTCTGTGATTCCATGGGCCCCTCAGTGTCACAATAGCCCTTTTGTTCCACGAGGCTGTAAAGTGTCTCAATTGTCTTTGCATGGTTCCATGAGGCCTTGCAATGTCACAATGAACCTTTGATTCCATGGAGTCCCACAGTGTCACAATGGCTGCTTGGTTCCATGACACCACAGTGTCTTAATGGTCTCCATGGTTCCATGAGGCCCCGTGGTGTCATAACGGACCCTTGGTTCGATGGGGCCTCTCAATGTCACAATGATCCCTACATTCCATGGAGCCACACAGCGTCACTACAGTCCCCTTGGTTCCATGAGTCTCAGCAATGTCACAGTGCTCTCCATGATTCCATGAGGCCTCACATTGCCACAAAGGTCCCTTGGTCTCACAAGGCCCCACGGTGTCACATTGGTCCCTTGGTCTCACAGGGCCACACTGTGTCACAATGGTCCCTTGGTTCCATGGGCCCTGTGCTGCTGCATTCCCCCCTCCCCTTCTCAGGCCGCCCTGCCAGCTGAGAAATGCTCCTTGGGCCTTGACCTTGGCTAACAGCCCCTGGGCTCAGCTCCTCTGCAGTTCATCACAAACACTGTCTGCTCCAGCGACTGCTGCTGCCCAGCCAGCTCCTGCTTTCTGTAGGAGCAGCCCTGGGAACTGTTTTTGTTCCCTCAGTGGCACAACATCCCTGTTCTCACACTGCCAAAGGAAGCTGTTGGTGCCAAGTGCGGCCAGGATGAGCCGTTGCTGGGACTGCAGCTCCTCTCTTGGGGCCCTGCAAACAGCGCTCCAAAAGGAGCCCTTGGAGCTCTCCTGGGCCAGCAACTCCCTCTGAGTGGGGCCTCTCCCAGCCGGGAACTCTCCCGTTTGCTGCACTCAGGGATCCTGAACAACAACGGAGCCTGGGCCGATCCCCCCCCTCCTCCAGGCTCAGCCCTTCACCCCCTGGGGAGATGGCAAAGGATCCACAGGGAGCATTCCCTGCCCTCAGGGGAATTGCTCACAGGTGCCTTGCACTGACTCTTTGTGTCTGTGTGCACACAGGAGTGCCTGTGCTGGAGAAATGTGGCAGAAATGCTGCTCTCTGAGGGGCTTGAGTGCCTTGGATAGCTGAGTCAGTCACATATCCAGATATCAGTAAGTATGGTTTAGTCAGAAGGTCTAAACTAAGTTAAATGCTCCTAGGAGTTGTTCTTTTGCTAAGTTGTTAGGTTTAATTCAAGTTATTAGGTAAGTTAAATATTGTTAAGTGTTATTCCTCTCTTAAATTGCTATGTCATGGGTTATAAGTTAGGTCAAATACTGTTAAGTGCTGCTCTTTTAAGGTATCAGTTAAGTTAAGTCCCGTTAGGTTTGACCTCTGTAAGCTTTTGGGCCATATTCCTTTTATCCTTACCCTCATTATCCTTATGTCATACACACAGAGGGACAGTTCTCAGGTAATTTCTGGTTTGATTGACTGGATTCTGTTTGGTTTTGTTGTTGCTTTGTTTCCTTGGTGTGCCTGAAGTGTTCAGTCAGGAGCAGAGTGACTTCTTCCAAGGAACTTTGTGCTGCTGTCCCTTAATATTAAATCTGGTTTTTGCTGCTCCCTTGCTGGGGATTTTTTCAGCTCTCTCAAGGCCTTGTTGGTAGCCCTGGCCGAGGCTCTGGCCCTGGGGGACACGGGGACACTGCCGGGGTGTCCCTGTCCCCCTGTGCCACCCCCAGGGCCCCAGCCCCCCGTCCCAGTGTCAGGCTCTGGGGTCGATCTTGTGGAACATCCTCTGGGGGAGGCTGCGGGGCCGGGGGACCCGGGGGGACCCAGGGGGACAGGGGACCTCGCTGTGCACGAGCAGGGCTGGACTGCTCTGGGGGGAACTTTGAGGGGGGCCAGGGCAGAGTGACCTCCTCAGGGACCTCACACAGCCCCTGTGATGTCACACTGCCCCTGTGATGTCACACAGCCCCTGTGATGTCACATAGCCCCCTGTGATGTCACACAACCCCTTATGATGTCACACCACTACCTGTGATGTCACAGCCCTCTCTGGGATGTCACAAAGCACCCTTGTGATGCCACAGAACCAAATCGGGGATGTCAGCCTGGAATGTCATGCAGCTGCACTGTGATGTCACAGAAGGTGCTGTGATGTCACAAAGTCACCATGTGATGTCACAGTCTTTTCTGTGATATCACAGCCTCCTCTATGATGTTACACAGCCACCAAGTGATGTCACAACCCACTCTGTGATGCCACAGAACCACCCTCTATGATTGCAGGATCTGCTCTATGGCCTCACACCTTACACACCCTCAGGGATGTCATAAAACCCTCCCTGTGATGTCATACTGCCACTCTGTAATTTCACAGCACACACTTTGACCTCACCGCTGGCTCTATGATGACATCCAGCCATGCCATGATGTCACAGCCTGCTCTGTTATTTCATAGAATCCCCTATGTGATGCTATAGCTGCTCAATGACCTCACACAACAAACTCAGTGGTGTCACAGCCCAATCTGTGACCTCACACAACCCACTCTGTGCTGTCACACAGCCCCTTGCTGACATCACAGCTGCTCTGTGCCTCTATGACACAGCCATAGAGGTGCTGCTGTGACACAGCCCCCTCTGGGCCATCCCACAGCCCCTGCCGGTGCTGAGCCCCTGTGAGCTCTGTCTGTGCTCTGCTGGTGTCCCTGAGGGGCCCTGGCAGTGCCCCAGCCCTGCTGGGCTGTGCACAGGAGCTGCTCCTGGCCAGAGCTGTCCCTCTGCAGTGCTGCCCTTGCCAGGAGCTGCCTCTGGGCCAGGAGCCCAGCCCAGCTCAGCAGCACAGACACAGCACAGGGCCTTTATGATCCTCTGGGCCTTTGGTGCTATTTGCATCAGATTCTGTCCCTCAGAGTGGGCTCAAAAAAACTTCTCAAGAACTTGAAGTTAAGTTGAAACATGGAAGTTTCTTGTAGTTAAATGGGGCCCACTGAGGGACATAACTCTTGTGAAAGTGTCTCCATGTTCCAGTTAGAGCAGAACAATGGAAGCAGTGATGACAGCTGGGGACAAGCAAGGCAAAGGTGTCTCTGGTGCTGAGCAAAGCTCGATGTGTTTGAGGAATGCAAAGGGCCAAGGCCTGAGCCCCAGCCCCTGGCCAGGCAGATCCTGTCCCTCCCTCCTTGCTCAGGGCTCTTGCCGGGATGGGCACTGGCATGTGGGGCTGTGCAATGGCAAGGGCAGGAGCATGGGGCAGCCCCTGCCAGGCTGCTGAGCAGGGACAAGGAGGCAATGAGGCCCCAGGCCTGCAAGGGTCACTTGTCCCCTCATGGCCTCAGGCCCAGGCCCAGTAGCCATGGCCAAAGTGCTGCCCAAGTTGGCTCTGGCAGGGCTGTCTTGCAGCTGCTGCCCATCCCTGTGCCCTGTGCAGCCCAGGCTGTCCCACGGTGTCCCTGCCCTGCGTCTCTGTCCCTGCAGGCTGTCGGCATCCCCCGGCTGCCCCACCTGGCTGGGCCCTTCCTTTGCTGACAGCTCTGCCTCCTGCCTGCCTCTGCCTGCCCACACAAAGCCTTGGGCTGCTTCAGGCTCCTTCTGGGGCCGTGCTGTACCACAGCCCTGCCCTGGCAGGGAAATTCCTTTATCCTGGTGTCCAGTCTGGGTCTCCTCAGGTGCCTTTGGAATTAATTCTTTCTTTCTCTGGCTGTTTTCTACTATGTGAAAAGGATCCACCATCTCTGAAACCATCCTTGAATCCCTTCAGGGTTCTCCTCTGCTGTCCTCACTCCCCACCCCACTGAGCACAGGGCTCCCATGTCCCTATAAATTGGCAAGTGCTTGAGGCCAGGAGCACCTGGACAAGAGGGACAGTTCTTTTCTATAGGAAGGACACCACAGAACCCCAGGGTTTGAAAGCAGATGAGAAGCAGTCACCAGAAGCCCAGGCCAGCCAGACCTGTCTGTCCTAGCAGTTTTTGTCTTACAGTAACCCTTAGATTTTCAGAGAGTTTTGGGGATGGAATTCCATTTCAGCCATGGGTTCCTGGACTGGAATGACAGTTCTCCATGGGAAGGAAAGTGCAGAGCCCCAGTGTTTCAATGGCTGATTAGAGGCAGCCCCAAGGAGGCCAAGGCCAGCCAGACCTGTGGTCAGGGAAGAATCCTTGGAAGGACAGAATTTGGGGGCCCAAAGCCCACTTTTGTCTACGGGCATCAGGACAAGAAGGACAGTTCTTTTCCATCGGAAGGAAAGTGCAGAGCCCCAGTGTTTCAAAGGCAGATGAGATCTGGCCCTCAGGAAACCAAGAGAACCTGGACAGACCTGGCAGCTTTTGTCTGGGAGATATCCTTGGATATAAGGAATTTTGGAGGCTGATTCTCAATTTTGGCCATGGATGCCTGGACTTGAGAGATGTTTTTTTCAATGAGAAGAAAAGCACAGGCCCCCAGGTGTTTTGAAAGCAGATGAGAGGTGGTCCCCAAGAGGCCAAGGCCAGCACAGAGTGGGTTGTGTGAGGTCACAGGTAGGGCTATGACATCACAGAGTTTGTTGTGTGAGGTCAATGAGACGCTACAGCATCACAGAGGGGATTCTGTGACATCACAAAGCAGGCTGTGACATCATGGCATGGCTGGATGACATCATAGAGCAGGCTGTGATGTCAAAGTGTGTGCTGTGCCAATACAGAGTAGCAGTATGACATCACAGAGAGGGTTTTGTGACATCACTGAGGGGGTTGTGACATCACACAACTGTCTTTGACATCACAGGGTAGAATGAGCGGCCACAGAGCAGATCCTGCCATGATTGAGGCTGGCTCTATGACATCAGAGAGTGGGTTGTGACATCACTGGGTGGCTATGTAACATCATAGGATGGGCTGTGACATCACATAGTGACTTTCTGACACCACAGAGTCTTTTGTGAAATCACAGTGCAGGTGCATGACATTCCAGGGTGACATCCCAGAGCTGGCTCTGTGACGTCACAAGGGTGCTCCGTGATGTCCCAGAGTGGGCAGTGACATCACAGATGACTGTGTGACACTGCAAAAGAGCTGTGTGGCATTATAGGGGGCTGTGGCATCACAGATGGCTGTGTGAGGTCACTGGGGAGGTCACTCTGCCCCAGCCCCCCTCACAGCTCCCCCCAGAGCAGTCCAACCCTGCTCGTGCACAGCAGGGTCCCCTGTCCCCCCGGGTCCCCCTGGGTCCCCCAGCCCTGCAGCCCCCCCCCCAGAGGATGTTCCACGAGATCGACCCCAGAGCCTGACACGGGGACGGGGGGCTGGGGCCCTGGGGGTGGCACAGGGGGACAGGGACTCCCCGGCAGTGTCCCCGTGTCCCCCAGGGCCAGAGCCTGGGCCAGGGCTCCTTCACACTGTTACGAACGAGGCCTTGAGAGAGCTGAAAAAATCCCCAGCAAGGGAGCAGCAAAAACCAGATTTAATATTAAGGGACAGCAGCACAAAGTTCCTTGGCAAGAGTCACTCTGCTCCTGACTTGACACTTCAGGCACACCAAGGAAACAAAGCAACAACAAAACCAAACCAAATCCAGTCAATCAAACCAGAAATCAGGCTAGAACTCTTTCTGGGTATGTGTGAGACACAAGGACAGTGAGGGCAAAGATAAAAGGAATATGGGCCAAAAGCTTAACAGAGGTCAAACCTAACAGGACTTTACTTATACCTTAACTTTACTGGTACCTTCAACTCCCCAATTTAGCTAAAGAACAGCACTTAACACTATTTAATCTAACTTAAAACCTATGAGTTAGAAATTTAACAGAGGAATTACACTTAAGAATCCTTAACTTAGCTAATAAATTAAATGTAACAACTTAGAAAAAGAGCAACTCTTAGCAGCATTTAACTTCGTTTAGACCTCGTGACTTATACTTACTTACTGATATCTGGATATCTGACTCACTCAGCTATCCAAGGCACTCCAACCCCTCAGAGAGCAGCATTTCTGCCACATTTCTCCAGCACAGGCACTCCTGTGTGCACACAGACACAAAGAGTCAGTGCCAGGCACCTGTGAGCAATTCCCCTGAGGGCAGGAAATGCTCCCTGTTGATGCTTTGGTATCTCCCCAGTGGGTGAAGGGTTGAGCCTGGAGGAGTGGGGGGATCAGCCCAGGCTCTGTCGTTGCTGGGGATCCCTGAGTGCAGCAAACGGGAGAGTTCCCGGCTGGGAGAGGCCCCACTCAGAGGGAGTCGCTGGCCCAGGAGAGCTCCAAGGGCTCCTTTTGGAGCACTGTTTGCAGGGCCCCAAGAGAGGAGCTTCAGTCCCAGCAATGGCTCATCCTGGCCGCACATGGCACCAACAGCTTTCTTTGGCAGTGTGAGAACAGGGATGTTGTGCCACTGAGGGAACAAAAACAGTTCCCAGGGCTGCTGCGAAAGAAAGCAGGAGCTGGTTGGGCAGCAGAAGTGCCTGGAGCAGACAGTGTTTGTGATGAGCTGCAGAGGGGCTGAGCAGCACAAGGCCCATGGAACCAAGGGATCATTGTGACACTGTCGGGCCCTGTGAGACCAAGGCACCACTGTGACAATGTGGGGCCTCATGGAATCATGGAGAGGACTGTGACATTGCTGAGCCTTATGGAACCGAAGAGACAGTACTGACACTGTGTGGCTCCATGGAATGTAGGGATCATTGTGACACTGAGAGGCGCCATCAAACCAAGGGACCATTGTGACACTGCAAGACCCCATGGAGCCAAAGGTCCCTTGTGACATTGCAAGACCTAATAGAACCTAATGGAGAGACCATTTGGGCACTGCAGAGCCTCATGGAACCAAGGTCCATTTTGACACTGAGGGAATCCATAGAATCATTGGGACACTGTGAGGCCCTATGGAATAAGGAAAGCATTGTGACACTCTGAAGCCTCATGGAACCAGTGAGACCATTGTGACCCTGGGGATCCTCACAGAACCAAGAAGACCATTGTGATACTGTGGGGCCTTGTGAAAACAAGAGACCTTTGTTTTCAGTTCAGGACTGCATGGAACCAAAGGTCCAGGGTGATATTGCAAGGCCTCATGACATCAGTGGTCCATTGTGACACTGGGCAACCAAAGGAGACCATTGTGACACTGCAGGCTGCATAGAACCGAGGGGCCATGGTGACATTGTGGAACTCCATTGAACTAAGAGTTCGTTGTGACACTGCAGGCTTCATGGAACCAAAGCTCCAGGGTGACACACAGTGGCCTCCTGTTATCCATGGTCCATTGTGACACTGTGGAGCCAAAGGGAGACCATTGTGACACCACAAACCCCCAGGATCCAAAGGTCCATTGTAACATTGCAGGCTGCTTGGAACAGAGGAATCGTGTGTCATTGTGGGGCCTGGGGAGCTGTCGAGATCATTCGCTTATCAGAGTGACCCCGAGAAAAGTTCGAAAGTCTCTTTTCCCAGCCCGGTGCTTGAAGAAGGAGTCAGGGCTCTTCATTTCTTGGTCTCAAGGTTGTTTATTTTATCTTATCTATTAAAAATTTTCTAGTGCCCTGCTGAGGTCAGCTCACAAAGATAGTCCGAGGCATTCTGCCTGCCCACAGGGCGGGGGTATGTCTTTATACAAAAACTATGTATACAATGTTTACAATTACTTTCCAAAACCTATCACCTATGTTAGACATTGAGCTTCTACTCTAAACCAATCTGTAAGTGCCAACACCACAGCAGAAGATGGAGGCCAAGGAGAAGGAGAAAGGCTGGACACACTGAGTTCCCTCCATCTTGCCTCCTGAACCCCCATACCAAAATTGAAAAAATCTGCTTTTCCACCCTGTGCTAACTTCACTAATATTCTATTTCAACTATTGTGGCTTGCTGATCTTCATACAAGGTTGGTAATTTGCTCCACGGGTCATAATCAAAACCACAGGGGAATTTTGGGCTCTGTGCCAGGGTCTCAGAGACCCCTGACAGGGGTCTTGGCTGCTCAGGACAGCCAGAGGGATGTCCTGGGTCCTGACAGGGAACCACAGAGACCATTGTGACACTGCAGGGACTCATGGAATCATTGGGACCATTGTGACACTGTGGGGCCTTAGGGAACCAAGGTGCCATTGTGACACTATGGAGCACCATAAAGCCAAGGGAACACAGAACAGGTCTGGCTGGTTTTGCCTCCCATGGACTGCCCGACTGGTCCAACTGATCTTGGCATGTTGAAGGTCGCTTCTCATCTGCTGCTGAAATACTGGGGCTCTGTGCTTTCCTTCTGATGGAAAAGAGCTGTCCTTCTTCTCCAGGCACCCATGGCCTGAATTGAGATTTCACCTCCAAACTTCCTTTTATCCAGGGATTGTTCCCTGGAATATTGCCAGGACAAGTTTTTCTGGCAGTGGTTTTGCAAGGGTCACCTCTCATCTTTCCCCAAAACACTGGGGAAGGCTCTGTGTTTTCCTTTCTACAGGAAACAATTGTGCTGCTTCTCCAGGTGTCCATGGGTGAGATTGGTGCTCCACCTCCACAACTCCCTAGATCCAAAGACTGCTTCCCCACAAAATCTGCCATTCCTGAGAAGTCTGGCTGGCCTTGGCCTAGTGAGCCTTTCAGCTGCTTGCCAAACACTGGGTCTCTGTGCTTTCCTTCCTATGGAACTGTCCTTCTCAGCCAGGTGCCCATGGCCAGAATTTGGGTTCCCTCTCTAACATTTCCTGTTGTGAAAGACTGGAGGAGATGGTTGGATCAAAACTTTTCATATGTGTGAGATGACAAGGCAGGTCCAGCCCTGCCCTGGAGCCCCAGTCCCCCCAGATCCTCTATCCCTGCCCAGCAGTGGCTGCCAGTCCCTGGCACAGCACAGGCAATGCTCCACAGCCACCTCTGCAGCCCCAGCCCAGCTCCTGAGGGACCAAATGACTCCAAGGCCCACCTGGGGGAAGGGCTCAGGAAGACCAAGGGGTATTTGAGGCTGACCACAAGGCAAGCACACATCTTGACCCTGCATCCTCTTGGAATTTCCATCTGAACACTGCTGGAATCCAGGAGTTGGTAGCTCTGTGTGTGCTTCTCTAAATCTTTTTTGTCTTTCTCTCTTTCCATGTCTTCTTATGTTTCTTTGCTTCTGCAGATATTGAATAACATGAAATTGAACAGGCTTAGAGTTTGTGAAGTCAAATGGGCCAAGTCAATGCTTAGAGATGTGTTTTTTGTTGATTGAATGTCTGTTGTAGTTTGACATGAGAAGAATTTTAAAAAGTAATACAAAATTTTTGTGTAACTGAAAATCTGCTAAACCACCAAGATACTGAACACGCCTCTGTGAAACACAAATGTTAAAGATGAAAAAAGCCAGGAACCTCCTCTTTTTTTCCCAGTCAATAAAGAAGCAGCAGGCCCTGGCCCC
Source organism: Melospiza melodia melodia (assembly GCF_035770615.1). Lineage (NCBI taxonomy): Eukaryota > Metazoa > Chordata > Aves > Passeriformes > Passerellidae > Melospiza > Melospiza melodia. The sequence continues at coordinate 8,115,088 of NW_026948690.1, forward strand.
AGCCCCCATCTCAACCAAACCAAACCCAACCAAACCAAACCAAACCAAACCAAACCAAACCAAACCAAACCAAACCAAACCAAACCAAACCAAACCAAACCAAACCAAACCAAACCAAACCAAACCAAACCAAACCAAACCAAGCAACTCTGCCACGGGCTGAGCCCCTTCCCACCTCCCCAGGCTGCCCCCTGCCCCCCCATCGGCCCCATTCTAACCAAACCAAAGGTCAACAACTACCAAACAGGAAAACAAGAGAGGCTACAAACCCCTAACCAGAACAAAGCCAGCCATAGCTATTAAAATCTTACCATCAAGTCCCCTCCCCCCAAGACAATTAAAACAAAAAACTCCTACAACCTACAACGCACACAAATTCAACCCTAGAACTAAAGTTAAACAAAAAACCCCACAAAAATGAACCATAAAACCAATCCTAACGCAACCACAACTTCAACCACAAGCTACTGGCAGGTCAGGTGTTAATCCTTTCAATACTTCAGTCCTCCCTCAAGTAAAAGAAAAACAAAATGCAAGCATATAAAAACCAAACATAAAACCATCAAAGTCAGTAAAGAAGAAATTATATCCCAAAAAACCTATTTTTCATTAAAATACATAAAACTAATAAAAAAATTCAAATGAATATTAAAGAAAAACCTCCATGCTAAAAGAAAAGAACTGTTAAAATAACTGTAATAACATAAACTGTAATAACATAAAAAGTTTAAACAGGGGAAAAAAAAGTAATCCAGTATTCCCAAGAGAAGATCTGTATTCCAAGAGATAAAAATAATTTTAAAAGTAAATTATGAACACTTCTACCTTTAAAGAACTATTTTTAAAACAATACCCCATAAGTCAACATGGCCCATCAGCAAGCTGTAAAAAACCTTCTGGCAATAAAAATAACTTCACAATAACAAAGTCCCCCAGACCACTGTTATCCATGACAAAATTAAGAACCAGAAAAAAAGCTATTTTTTCCTCTTGTAAAAGAATCTCCATAACCTTAACAAGAAAAACTTCTCTCCCAAAGTAAACTAAAAAAAGACTATTCTAGAAATAGTAAATAACTAGAAATTTTAAGTTTAGTTTCTTTACATTGTCAGTAAAAATAAAGTTGAAAAATAAGTGTTCTTAAGAGCTTATTTTAAGTATTACTACATTTTTTCTTTTAATTACTTTTAATAACATTTTCTTTCTACCATTTAAAAATCTTAAGCCTACTTTACCTTTCTCACAATCCTATCTCACAACAAAAAAAAAAAAACATAAATAATTAATGGACGATAAAACCCAACACACTCATCAATACGCTAATTAAGAAATCTCAAGATTAGAAAAATCTTGAATAAACAAACCTACAACAATGTCATAATAAATGTTTTGCCAAAGTTTCTCTGATTTTGTCAAGTTCCCAGTAAAGGTCATTTTATAGTTTTTTGAGCTCCTAAGAATCTCTTGATGGTACTTCTCCATTGAGTTCAACTCAGAGCACATAACTGTAATTCCTTTAGAATGTCTCCTTAAATGAGTTTTTTTGGGGAATGGGAGTCAGGGCTTGTGTGTCCTGATTGGCACAGCCCAGGCAGGGCTTTCCCAGCCACATTCCACACTCCATTTCCCAGCTGGAGCCGCTGCTGCCTCTGAGTTGTGCTGCCCCAGCCCCAGGGACGCTCTCCTTGTCTGCCCCCACGGTCTCTGGGCAGGGATGGCCTCAGTGGGGGCTGCTGACATCCTCAGCACCTTGGAGGCTGCTGCTGAATTTTCCTGCTCTAGAGGCTTGTTCAGCCTTCAGCTCTTGAGTGCAGGAATTCAGTGTCCCAGGGCTCATTAACATTCAGAACACCCTAACAAGCCAAGCCTCTGGGGATAATTTTATTTCAGTTTCCAAATCTTGTGTGGTTAACAAAGAGAGATTTCATAACTGCATTCAACTGAATATGTTCTATTTAAAAAGACAGTGAGAAAACATTTTCTAGGTCCTATTATTTTTTTTCCCCCTGTTAATAGCAATCTCCAATTGACTTTGAATCCAAGTACCTCCTCATGTAGTTGGAACAGATATGAAAATCAAGATTGTGACATTTTTCATAGGGGTTCTTGGATGAGGGAAGAGATGAGGATCTGACTCCATGTTTCAGAAGGCTTGATTTATTATATTATGATATATAATTCATTAAAACTATACTAAATAATAGCAGAAAATGTTTCATCAGAAGGCTTAGGTAAGAAGAGAAAAGAAAGAAATTATAACAAAGGTTTGTGGCTCAAGCTCCATGTCCAAGCCAGCAGGGCTGTGATTGGCCATTAATTACAAACAACTACATGAGACTAATCACAGATCTACATGTTGCCTTCCACAGCAGCAGATGATCATTGTTTACATTTGGTTCCTGAGGTCTCTCAGCTTCTCAGGAGGAAAAATCCTAAAGAAAGGATTTTTCATAAAAGTTCTCTGCGACATAAGACCCTTCATGGCTGACAATCAATCAGACTCTGTCCCTACCCCCACCCCACCATTTCCCCATCCCAGCCCTGGCACTCAGAGCAGCCTTGTGCAAATCTGAGCTCCTTCCAGCCCAGGCTACACCTGCAGCTTTCAGCTCCTTGGCTCCAACTCCCACCTGCTTTCCTTGGAGAAGGAGTGGCCCGAGACACAGAGGGATGTTCATTTCTTGTCAGCCAACAAAGCCAAGGGAAGGCAGAGCTCCATCATATGCCAAAATCATTCCTCCGCAAGGTATTAAATCCACTTTGCACAGCAGACATCTCAGAGCAATGGAAAACACCTTCTGTGCCCAGCACAGATCCCAACAGATCCTCCTGTGCAAACCCTCCCTGCCCCAATTCTGCCCAGATTTGCTCTTTGCACACACGAGTCACACACTGAAGTGAGGAGCTCCCTCCATATCCAGAGGGAGGAAAAGAGAGAAAGGGGATGAAGAGCTCTCCTGCACCGAGACAAGGTCCAAGTGCCCCTGCAGTGGGAGCCACAACTCATCAGGTTTGTGTCCTTTGGGCTCAGGGCCTGGTGACACTCAGAGGCACAGAAAGATTTCTTGCCAACAAACAAAAGTTGAACATTTGAACAGTTTAATAACCATCACAGCTCTTCCCTCAGCTCTCTGGGATGTCCCAGCACCATCTGACATGTCCACCATTGCCCATGGATTGACGTATAGCAAGAGTTTTTGACAAAGACATAAGAAATGGTAATTCTATGATAGATATAAACACAATTAGGATGCTGTCTAATGTGATATTTATTTAAACTTCAGAAAGATTTGACAACTCCCTGATGTTCAATGCATGAAACGAGTTAGTTGAGAGGTACTTGAATGACCACAGAGCATCTGGATGAGAAAATCTGGGAGCGATGGAAAGGACATAGATGCAGCTGCTCTAAATGAAGAGATGTTCTTAGACAGGGCCATTTCAACAGGACAGCTGGAAATACCCTAAGGGAAGGGGTGATTAAATATTAGAGTGAGTGTTTGTGGCAAAGGCAGAGGGGAAGATGAGTATTTCTTCTCCTGCCTTCAGAAGAAGAATCTAGCACATCCATGAAATTCCTGTTCCAGGAGCGAAAACGTTTACATTTCTCAAAAGTTCTCAAAAGACCCAGAAAATAAAGATTTGCTTGTATATTATGAAACTAACAGGTATTAACACCTGTGCCCCTTTCCAGACATCAGCTGTGTGCCCATGAACAGGCAGTGCCAGTTGTGCCCTGAGGTGCCCAGCTGGGATTGGATCTCTCAGAGAGCACCTGAGGGAGAGCAGAGCACTTTGCAAGCTGCAGGGCCCAGACAGCCCCGCAGGGCTCCTGGCCCATCAACATCTGCTCTGCTCCAGTCTGAAACACGGCCCAGCATGGTGGCGGGATCATCAGAGATCTGAGGTGTGTGCTGGAATTCAATGTCCTCCCCATCCCGCAGCAGCCCTGCATTTCCCTGCTGCAGCCTTGGTCTCCAGCACAGCCATGGAGGCTCTTTGGGATCTGGACTGTTGCTTCAGCCCCCAAGGGCAGCTGAGCTATGCCTTTGGCACAGTCAGGCCTGGCCAGTGCAGGCCATGCTCAGCAATTCCCTGTGTGTGCCTGGCCTTGCTGTCTGCCCCGGCAGCAGCTGCGTGGCCCCTTTGTGGCCCTGTGCTGGCCCAGCCATGGTGGCCCAGCCCCTGTGCAGGCCCAGCCCAGGCCAGGAGCATTGCGGGTGGGAACGGCCCCTGTGCCGTGGTACCCCCAGCAGCCTTGGGGCTCTGTGTCCCATGGCCTCCCTGCTGGGCAGCCTCTGCCAGCTCCTGCAGAGCCCGGGGCACCTGTGGGGCTGCACAGACAGCCCTGCTCCGGGTTCTGCCGGCCTCTGGGCCAGAAGAGAGACTGGCCAGGGCTGGCCATGGCCGGGAACAGGCCCTGAGCCCCGCAGGAGGATGGAGCTGGGCCACAGCCAAACTCAGCCCAGGCCAAAGCTGGGCTCAGCAGCCAGGGCTCCCAATGCATGGGCACAGAGGCTGGCGCTGACAAATGTCCTGGGCCCCCTCCCTTATCTGTCCATGCCACCAAGGGCAGAGGGCAGCCTCCTCTCTGGGACACTTCCCTGTTTGCAATGCCTTGCACAGGCGCTGGCCCTGCCCCACAAGGCCTGGCCTGAGTCCTGCCCCTGCACGCTCAGCCAGGCTGAGATGGACACTGATGGTTTCTGGGCCAGGCTCTCTGAGCCCAGCCCAGCTCCCTGCAAGCTCTGCCAGGTGCCCTGAGCTCTGGGCAGCACCAAGGGCCTCTCCCCAGCCCAGCCCAGCCGGCTCTGGCCCCACAGCTCTGCTCAGGCCAGGCTGCTCTGGGCACTGCCCCACGGCCTCAGCGCCTGGCAAGGGCACAGCAGCAGCTGCAGCTGCCACAGGACTCAGCCCCAGCCATGGGGGAAGGTGCTTGGCCAAGACCAAAGGAGGCTCCCTGGCTGCCCTGCTGCCCTCGGGCTGAGGTACTGAGAGCTCTGCAGCCCCTGCTGCCATCCCATCTGCCAAGGGCAGCACAAGAGTTGCAGCCTTGGGGCCCTCAAGAGCTGCTCCTGCTCCAGGCCCAGGGCCCATGCCAAAGCTGGGGCAGCCACAAAGCTGTGCCCATTTCTGTTCATTGCTGCTTGGATGGGGATGGATCCTCAGCCACTTGAATTTTACTCCTCCAGAGGCTTCTTCTTTCTTCAGCACTTCATTTCACGAATTCAGTGAGAAAAACTCATAAACATTTGCTCAAAACACTAGAACAATACAAGCCCCACAGAAAAAATCTAAGTTTTCAATATTTCTGTTGTTAATTCACAAGTGCATTAAAAGTGAAACTGCTATATTGAAAAAAAAAAAAAACAAAAAAAAACAACAGAATTGTTTTGTCCTGTTTTCTTTTACTATTTATGGATTGATATCAGAAATGTCCAGTTGGTATGAACCCCCAAAACCTTCTAATGCATCCTGAACAAATATGAAAATCAAGACCCTTCATGGCTGACAGTCAAACAGACTTTTTCCACACCTCTTCCCCACCATTTCCCTCATCCCATGCATGTAACTCCTATGGATCAGGAATGGTGTGGCCAGCAGCAGTAGGGCAGGGATTCTTCCCCTGTGCTCAGCACTGGTTGGGCAGCCCCTTAAATGCTGTGTCCAGTTCTGGCCCCCAATTTAGGAAGGACATGGAGGGGCTGGAGCATTTCCAGAGAACGGCAACAAGGTTGGGGAGGGGTCTGGAACACAAGAGTTTTGAGGAGTGGCTGAGGGAGCTGGGGTTGTTTATCCCTGAGAAGAGGAGGCCCAGGGGCGACAAGGCAGTGTCGGGGCACAGGTTGGACTTGATGACCTCCAAGGTCTTTTCCCACCTTGCTGACTCTGGGATTCTCTGAAAGCACCCTTGGAGCATGAACTGGTATGAGCCCTGGGCCTCCTCTTGAGAAGCTCCAGCAGCCCAGGTCCCTCAGCTTCTCCTGCCAGCCCCAAAGCCCATCCTGTCAGTCCTGCAGAGGCTCTGCAGCTCCTCCTCACTGCCCAGAACAGGGAATCCCAGAGCCAGACACAGCAGCCCAGATGTGCCCCCCTGGCCTGGGGTGCCTCTGGCAAGGGAGCAGCACCAGGCACTGCAGGAGCCTGCAGACAATTCCTGCAGAACTTGTAGGATGATCCTGCTGCCCAAGGGACGTTCCCATGGTGCCAAGTCTGGAACTGCAATGGGGAGTGGGGCCAGAGAGGAAAGGGCAAACAGGGATGGGCAGTTTGCAGGGGAGGGAACAGGGGTGGGCAATGGGAAGAAATCTGGACCAAGGAAGAGTAAAGAAAGCAAAGATGAAGCCAAGGAAATGCTCAAGGCAGTTTGGGGATGGCTGCCAGGCAACCCTGGCTCTGAGAACAAGTGTCTGCAGTGGGACAGGAAACTCCCAGCTGATGGGAACAAACTTTCTGGCTGACTGCAGAGGCCAGGACAAAGCTGAGTGGTGGGGCCCTTGCTGGCCCCAGAGGCTGATGGCATTTGTGCTTCTGGATCATGTCTCCACACCAACAGCATGGGGCTGCTCATGGGACTTTTCTGTGCTGAGCATTGGCCTGGGTGTGTTCCTGAGAGAGCCTGGGCAGGGAGCCTGGAGCCCCCAGGGCCTGGGCTGAGGCGTCAGCGCTGCCCCAGCAGTGCCCATGGCCTGTCCCTGCTGCAGCCCCGGCACTGCCGTCCCCAGGGCTGTGCCCGGCCCCGAGAGCACTGAGGCCCTGCAGCAACACCAGGGCCACCAGGACAGTGGGGCAGGGCCACGGCAGCAGCCCTGGCAACACCAATTTCTGCTGCTGCTGGGCACAGCTGCTGGGCCAGCACTGATCTGCCCCCAGCTCTGCACACAGACATTGCTGCTGCCGCTCCAGAGAAGGAAACATAAGGGGATCTCCTATGAAAACTCTACTGGGAGATCCTTTACCTCCTTTAAAGCCACCAAGAGACCAGCTCCTCATTGACACAGTCTGAGGCCACAGTGAATTTTGGAGAAGCAAAATAAGAAATTGCAGAAAAAATGGCCTTGGTTTAGGGAGAATATTAATAAATGAAAACAGAACATAAAAATAACCAGTCCAACAAGAAGTATCAAACATTACTTTTATTTCAAGACATATGCAGATATTGGCAACCAGTTTAATGTTTCCTAAATGGTCCACTCATCAGTGTCCACACTGCAGCCTTGAGCTCCTGGTTTCTCAGGCTGTAGATGAGGGGGTTAAGTACTGGAGGCACCACTGAGTACAGAACTGACAGGGCCAGATCCAGGGTTGGGGAGGAGATGGAGAGGGGCTTCAGGTAAGCAAACGCTGCAGTGCTGAGGAACAGAGAGAGCACAGCCAGGTGAGGGAGGCAGGTGGAAAAGGCTTTGTGCCGTCCCTGCTCAGAGGGGATCCTCAGCACAGCCCTGAAGATCTGCATGTAGGAGAAAACAATGAACACAAAACAGCCAAATGCTGAACAGGCACTAACTGCACTGAGTCCCAGCTTTCGGAGGACGCTGGTGTGTGAGCAGGAGAGCTTGAGGACTGGGGGCACATCACAGAAGAACTGGCCCAGGACATTGCCATGGCACAGGGGCAGGGAAAATGTATTGGCCGTGTGCATGAGAGCATTGAGAAAGGCACTGGCCCAGGCAGCTCCTGACATGTGGGCACAAGCTCTGCTGCCCAGGAGGGTCCCGTAGTGCAGGGGTTTGCAGATAGATACGTAGCGGTCATAGCACATGATGGTCAGGAGGGAAAGCTCTGCTCCCATGAAGAAGATGAGCAGAAATACTTGGGCAGCACATCCTGTGTAGGACACATCCCTGGTGTCCCAGAGGGAATTGTGCATGGCTTTGGGGACAGTTGTGCAGATGGAGCCCAGGTCGCTGAGGGCCAGGTTGAGCAGGAAGAAGAACATGGGCGTGTGCAGGTGGTGGCCGCAGGCTACGGCGCTGATGATGAGTCCGTTGCCCAGGAGGGCAGCCAGGGAGATGCCCAGCAAGAGGCAGAAGTGCAGGAGCTGCAGCTGCCGCGTGTCTGCCAATGCCAGCAGGAGGAAGTGCCTGATGGAGCTGCTGTTGGACATTTCTTGATTCTGGACATTTTGAGCTAGTCAAAGACAACATTGACAATTTGGACAAAATACCTTCATTCAATGCTATGCTATTTTCTTACACAACCACTAAAAATTGGTTCTCTTTCTCTGGGGAAATTTCATCTACCTTTTTTTTTTTCTGTGTAGCTTTGGGCTACAAAGTAACTGTGTGGTTTTTAGAAGGGACAGAAGTCCTGTTCTTAGCATTGCTCTCAGGCTGAACACTGGGGAGCCCAGAGGGAAAACATGGCTCCCTGTGCCCCAGCGCACTCAAAACTGCTGGGCCAACACAGGTGCCCTTTGCTCATTTCCCCTCGCTCTAGTACAGGATGTACCATTTAAAACTGCACTTAAAAATAACAAGGCTTTTTTTTGAAGACTCCAGTTTCAAAATCAATCTTTCCAACTCTTCTCTCTCTCCTTGTGCAGCTGGACATTGAGGGATACCAAGGGCTGGCCTGGCTCTCTGCTGCCTGGAGTTGTGCCTACTGGGAGCTGTTTCTCTCTATCCAAGCCCTGTCCCTGCCAGTGCTGCCAGAGCCCAGCCCAGCCCTGGGGGCTCAGCTCTGCCCTGCAGACCCCTCCCAGCACAGGGCACTGCCCAGGGGCATCTCCCTGGCAGCAGGGTCTTAAGGGCAGGCCAGACAAACAGAGATGCTGCAAGCCAAGGAGCTGCTGCTGCTGTCTGTAGGGAGAGGAGGCTGAGGAGGCACTTTCTGAGGGAGATCTGAGGCCCATCTGCTGATGCCCAGGGTGACAGTGCAGGAGTATGTGACACAGCCAAAGCTGACAGCCCCTTTCCCTTCCCTTCAGGAGAAAGCTGAGAGCAGCCCTGGCCATGCAGCACCATCTCCAGAGCAGGAGGAATCTGCCCTGATGGAGGTGGCTCCTTCCACCTCCAACTTTTCCCCTGCGGCATCCATGGGGAGCTTCCAGGCAGGCTGAGAGCTGCCCCTGGCAGGTGGCACATGCCCTGGGCTGGCCAAGAGCCCTGAGGGCTGCAGGAGCTGCTCTGCAGGACAGCCCTGGGCAGCCCTGGCTGCAGCCGCAGCTTCACCCCCTGCAGCCGTCCCTGGCAGCAGGAGCCGTCCTGCCCTGTCCCTCTGACGGTGCCCAGGGCAGCCCTGCTCTGCAGCACATCCTCCTCCTGCTCCTCCTGTGCCACAGAGAACCTGGGAGAGTCCTCCTGACACATCCCCCAGGCTGTGGGGTGTGCTGGCTTCAGGAGATCCCTCCAGGAGCACAGGGGTCATTTCTCTGCACCCACACACTCACCATGCACAGGGCTGTGAAGATCTTTCCCCAAGTGAAGTCTCAGCTCAATGTCTTCCCAATCCTGATTGCCTTCAGCCTGTCTCTGCCTGGCTCCTCTCCCCTCAGTGCCTGCAGGCAGAGCCCTCAGCCCTGCTGGGCTGGGAGAGGAGCTGGCCCTGGGAAGAGCTGTTCCTTTAAAGCTCAGCAGCACAGACACAGCACAAGAACTTTAATGAGCCTCTTGGGACTATGGTGTTGTTTACATCAGACTCAGTCCCTGAGAGAGTGTTTAAAAAATTTCTCAAGAACTCAAACTTAAATTGGAACTCTGAAGTTTCTTGAAGTTTTAATGATTCCCACAGATGGACACAACTGAGAAAGTGTCCCCAGGTTCCAGTTAGAGCAAAACACTTGAGGCAGTGATGACAGCTGGGGACAAGCAATGCAAAGGTGTCTCTGGTGCTGAGCAAAGCTGGATGTGTTTCAGGAATTCAAAGGGCCAAGGCCTGAGCCCTAGCCCCTGGGCAGGCAGATCCTGTCCCTCCCTCCTTGCTCAGGGCTCTTCCCGGGATGGGCACTGGCATGTGGGGATGTGCAATGGCAAGGGCAGGAGCATGGGGCGGCCCCTGCCAGGCTGCTGAGCAAGGACAAGGAGGCAATGAGGCCCCAGGCCTGCAAGGGTCACTTGTCTCCTGCTCCTGCCTCAGGCCCAGGGCCAGCAGCCATGGCCAAAGTGCTGCCCAAGTTGGCTCTGGCAGGGCTGTCTTGCACCTGCTGCCCATCCCTGTGCAGCCCAGGCTGTGCTACAGTGTCCCTGCCCTGCTCCTCTTATAAATAGGAAGTTTGACTAGGCCAATATTTAAGCAGCAATCAATTTATTATTTAATATGGTAATGTATGAGCAATACAGCACTGGGTACAGTGGGGGAAGTTTTCCCTCCAACTGTACACCAACAGTTGAGGGTTACAGGTATTTATAGGGGTCCTTATAAGCTTTCTCAGCAGTTTCTATTCCAATTTTTACTCATTAGCAGTTTCTATTCCCAATTTTTTACATCACAATTCTATACACTATTGTGATTTAGTTTTTCTCAGGATGTATCCCTAAAGGAGTATCCTCAGGCAGTGGTGGTCCGGTTTCCGAAAGAAGAAAGACGAATCCCATCTGGTGAAGTCCAGCTCCCCAGATGTGTGTCCACCTTTTAATTGCAAGGACTATAAATTTCATAACAGTGATGTCCAGCTGCCCTTGGTTGAAAATATAAATCCTTGAGTTGATGTTCATCTTCCTTTCTCAAGCTCCTTTTCTCTGTTTTGTGAAGGTGTGGGATAAGCATGTTTCCTTTATCTATATTCCAAAGCTATAGTTTCTAGGATACAAGCAATATTGTAAAATTATACTTCAAAAGGTTATTATTCCAGAACTCTTTATGGATTAACTACAAGCAAAGAGCAACATCCATAACGCTTTAATTCAAATGCTCCTCAATATACCAAGGTTAATTGCAAACAAAAGATAGGTTCAAAGGCCTTCTTCAATGCTTTACTTTCCCCAGTTATTATTAGAATTCCCAAGTGTCCCATTGTTGGTCTCTACACATATCGCAGTCACAAATACACACGTTGCCTGTTTGTACCTGATAGGAAACACAGCTTTCTATTTGACACATGTCACAGCTGGCACTTGAAACACTGCATGTCCTACGGGCAATACCGTGTGGGCAATATTCCATCTTCCGGAGGTTGCAAGATCAGCTCCGCAGGGCATGGAGGACACTGGCCTTGTCTGTCGAGGATCGGCCGGCTGCGCTGCTGGAGGTCTGCAAAGAGCTGATCCTGCAGGCTCTGTCTGCTGGGGACACCTGAGACAGACGGGAATTTGCCTTTTCCTTAAGATTTTTCTTTTCTTTTTTCAAATTTTTATCTCTATTGTAAATAAATAAATTACAGCGTATACATAATTCTATCGATTCATATATATTGTAGACTACTGTAAATAAATAAATTCTAGAATGCGTTATGATACACACACTGCCAGCAGCTTTCCTTTGCTGCCCAGGGTCTTCAGGGCAAGAGGCAGGAAAGGGTGATAAGGGAGCTTGTGCTCAGCAGCACAGCAGGCTGAGAGGAGGTGAGGCCCTGAAGGGGGAGAAGGGTGCTTGTGCTCAGCCAGCTGCCCACTGTGCAGTGGGCAAGGGAAAATGGCCTCTTGGCCTTTGGTGGTTCTGCTGAAGCCTTTGTGCTTGTGACAGAGCGAGTGGGCAGGGGCCAGGGCTGCGGGGATCCCTGCCAGAGCGGTGCCTGGAGATGGCCACAAGCCCTGTGCCAGGCAGGAAGCGCCATCCGTGTCCTCCTGCCCATGTGCTGCTGGCTGCCTTGCTGAGGGCTCCCAGGTGCCTCTGGATGGGGCTGCTCTTGAGCTGCTCTGGGGCTGTGGTGCTGGTGTTGGGCAGCTTGGCCGGGCTGGAGCAGCCCCTGAGGGGCTGGGGCACTGGCAAGCCCTGGGCAATGGGCTGTTCAAGGCCACAAGCAGCCCCCTGGCAGCCGCCTTGTTCCGACCAGAGTTGACTTGCAAGACGGACCCTGGGCACTGTGGAACTAACAGCATCAGTGTTGTTGGAAACCCAAATGTAGGGAAATCTCAGAGCTTTGGTCTTGTCAGCAAAGCTTAGAATTAAACACAGTATTTGATCGGAAACCTTGGAAAGGGCTTCCAAACTTAAGTGCTAGAAACGAGAATGTGGATTTCTAGTTCATTATAGCAGAGACACGGGGAGGAAGGTTGAAGTGGAGGAAAGTTTAGAGTTATAGGGCTGAAGATCTAGAAAATATAAAAGTAGTTACAATGGTAAACAAGAAGTTTAGGATGCAGTGCTGTAGGTTTGTGTGTCATAACATGATTGGCTAAGGAAGCTTACACTGTAGCATGAGTCCATAAGACGAAATATTGAAGGACTCCCTGCAAAATATCAATATCCTTGTTGGCAGTGTCTTCTTGGTCAAGAAATCCTTCAAAACTCTTCTAACTACAAGTCTTGTGCGCCTTGTGAGCCATGCAGTGGAGATGTGAGCCAAACTCACCCTTCCTGTCTATGTAGAAGAGAAGAAAAAGCAATGGCATCATCTAAAACACTCAGAGGTCTGCTCTCTAGCTTGTTCCAAACTTCCTCAATTCCCCCAAAGTGGGATTTAGCTACTGTCGTGATTTGACCGGAAATGGGACATCTGGGATATGTTGTTTTGTTGTGGTCACCAATGGGTGTTCGGATTTTAAGATGAGCACCTGGTTTGACCAGTGGGGTATTGTATCCGCCTCTTGAGACTACAAACCCAAGGAGTTAAAAGCAGGGCTCTTGTCCTTCAGAGGTCTCTTGGGATTTCCGGCGTGAAGGGTTGGGCCTCACTCCCCTGGCCCAGTTGCTGGCTGGGCTGGGGGAGGGGAAAGCCACGTGGCCCATCTACGGTAGGCCCGGATTTGGTGGAAGGGTGAGGGAGCATCGAGCGACCTGTTTACCCCCCCCCCCCCCCGCCCCCTTTTTTGGAGATGGAGAGAATGCAGCCTGTGCTGGAACTTTTACTTTGAAACTTGATATCATGTGCCGGCAGCACAGCTGGGAGGAGAAGACGGGGGGGGGCAGCGAGCAGCTCAGCCGCCTGGATGAGCTTTTAACTCTTGTGGATAGTGAGAACTTCTCGGGACATTAACTTTCCTAGGAAAGGGACAAGAGTGGAAGATGAAGGAAGAAACAGGCCAGTAAGGGGGTCTGGCAAAGAGAAAGAGAGATGTTGAAGAAATGGGGGAAGATGGAGTGGCAACTTTGCTGGACTCTTTTGTTGTAGATCCATGGACTGTTTCCTGGACTAACAGGTATTAAAACCTGTGCCCCTTTCCAGGCAGACATCAGCTGTGTGCCCATGAACAGGCAGTGCCACTAGTGCCCTGAGGTGCCCAGCTGGGATTAGATCTCTCAGAGAGCACCTGAGGGAGAGCAGAGCACTTTACAAGCTGCAGGTCCCTGACAGCCCCGCAGGGCTCCTGTCCCATCAACATCTGCTCTGCTCCAGTCTGAAACAGAGCCCAGCATGGTGCTGGGATCATCAGAGAGCTGAGGTGTGTGCTGGAATTCAATGTCCTCCCCATCCCGGAGCAGCCCTGCATTTCCCTCCTGCAGCCTTGGTCTCCAGCACAGCCATGGAGGCTCTTTGGGCTCTGGACTGTTCCTGCAGCCCCCAAGTGCAGCTGAGCTCTGCCTCTGGCACAGTCAGGCCTGGCCAGCACAGGCCATGCTCAGCAATTGCTTGTGCGTGCCTGGCCTTGCTCTCAGCCCCGGCAGCGGCTGTGTGGCCCCTTTGTGGCCCTGTGCAGGCCCAGCCATGGTGGCCCAGTCCCTGTGCAGGCCCAGCCCAGGCCAGGAGCATTGCGGCTGGGAATGGCCCCTGTACCGTGGTGCCCACAGCAGCCTTGGGGCTCTGTGCCCCATGGCCTCCCTGCTGGGCAGCCTCTGCCAGCTCCTGCAGAGCCCGGGGCACCTGTAGGGCTGCACAGACAGCCCTGCCCTGGGCTCTGCCGGCCTCTGGGCCAGCAGAGAGGCAGCCAGGGCTGGCCATGGCCGGGAACAGGCCCTGAGCCCTGCAGGAGGATGGAGCTGGGCCACAGCCAAACTCAGCCCAGGCCAAAGCTGGGCTCAGCAGCCAGGGCTCCCAATGCATGGGCACAGAGGCTGGTGCTGGCAAATGTCCTGGGCCCCTCCCTGCTCTGTCCATGCCACCAAGGGCACAGGGCAGCCTCCTCTCTGGCCCACTTGCCTGTTTGCAATGCCTTGCACAGGCGCTGGCCCTGCCCCACAAGGCCTGGCCTGAGTCCTGCCCCTGCACGCTCAGCCAGGCTGAGATGGACACTGATGGTTTCTGGGCCAGGCTCTCTGAGCCCAGCCCAGCTCCCTGCAAGCTCTGCCAGGTGCCCTGAGCTCTGGGCAGCACCAAGGGCCTCTCCCCAGCCCAGCCCAGCCGGCTCTGGCCCCACAGCTCTGCTCAGGCCAGGCTGCTCTGGGCACTGCCCCACGGCCTCAGCGCCTGGCAAGGGCACAGCAGCAGCTGCAGCTGCCACAGGACTCAGCACCAGCCATGGGGGAAGGTGCTTGGCCATGGCCAGAGGAGGCTCCCTGGCTGCCCTGCTCCCCTCTGTCTGAGGTGCTGAGAGCTCTGCAGCCCCTGCTGCCATCCCATCTGCCCAGGGCAGCACAAGAGCCCTGGCCTTGGGGCCCTCAAGAGCTGCTCCTGCTCCAGGCCCAGGGCCCATGCCCAGAGCTGGGGCAGCCACAAAGCTGTGCCCATTTCTGTTCATTGCTGCTCTGATGGGGATGGATCCTCAGCCGCTGGGAGGCTGATGATGAATTTTCCTACTCAAGGGCGTCTTCTTCCTTGAGCTCTTCACTTCAGGAATTAAGTGAGAAAAGATCATAAATATTTGTTCAAAAGACCCAAAACAAGAAAAGTCCATGGGAATAATCTAAGTTTTCAATTCTTCTGTGGTTATTTAGAGAGATTTCAGAAGTCTGTTCAAAGTGAATATACCATATTGAAAACAATGCAGAGAGAACTGTTTTGTCCTGGTTTATTTTCTTCTTTATAGATTGATATCAGCAATTCCCAGTGGATCTTGATCCCCAGCACCTCCTAATGCAGTTTGAACAGATATGAAAATCAAGACCCTTTGTGGCTGACAATCAATCACACTTTGTCACTACCCCCACCCCACCATTTCCCTCATCCAACGCCTGGCACTCAGAGCAGCTGAGGAATGGAGTCACATCCAGGGCTGTCCCCAGGGCTCAGGATTGGGGTCAGGTCAGTGAAATCTCTTTATTGCTGATCTGGACGAGGCCATCGAGGGCACCCTCAGTCAGTTCCCAATTGAGCCCAGGCTGGGTGGGAGTGTGGCTGGAGGGCAAGAAGCTCTTCAGAGGGATCTGGACAGGCTGGAGCCATCCATGGGCCCAAGACAATGGGATGAGGTTCACCAAGGCCAAGGGCCAGGTCCTGCCCTGGGCTCACAACGTGGTTTTGTGATAGATATAAACATAATTAAGTTCTTGTATCAGGGTGCTCAACGTGGAGTGGGGGCAAAATAGCTCAAACAATTCCTGATTTGCAAAGCTGTCAGTGGTGGATGAAGAAGGGAGGTCAGGCTGCTCTTGGTGTTGAGGAAAAGCTGAAAACAGCCTGACTCATTTCATCTCCTCATGCCCTGGCTGATCTCCCCTCTTTCCCTTTCCACCCATTGGCTTTTCTCTCCCCCCAGCCCCCCGGTGAAGAGCCTGGCTCTGTGTTCTCCATCCCCTCCTCGCTGGCACTGCCAGGCTGGCATGGGGAGCCCCTCAGCCTTCCCTGCTCCAGGCTGGACAAGCCCAGCTCACTCAGCCTCTGCTCACAGCCCAAGGGCTCCAGCCCCACCTTGGAGGCCCTTCCCAGACCTGGCTGCAGCTGCCAGACATCTTTCCTGTCCTGGCCAACCCAACCCAGGCCTCAGTGATCAGGTGTCACGATCCATCCTTGGTGTCCTGGTCAGACAGCCCTGGCCCCTTGTCCCCTGTCAGGCTCTGGGGTGGATCCTGTGGAACATACTTTGGTGGAGGGTGTGGCTCCAGGTGGGCTGGGGGGATCCCCGGGGACAGGGACCCTGCTGGGCATGAACAGCATTGAACTTGTTGGGAGAAACTGTGAGGGGGAGCTGGGGCGGAGTGACCAACCCAGTGACCTGACACAGCCCTGCTGGGATGTCACAGAGCCCCTTCTGTGATGCCACAGCCCGCTCTGTGATGTCTCAGTTTGCTCTGTGATGTCATACCTCTAACTTATGATGTCACAGCCTGCTCTGTGATATCACAGAGACAGTCTGTGATGTCATAGCTGCTCTATGACCTCATATACCCCATTCTGTGATGTCATAGCCCACTCTGTGATCTTCTGTGAAATAAGGAAGGGCAGCAACAAAACTTCTGCACTGGAATTAGGAAGGGCAGACTTTGGCCAGTTTAGGATGCTGATTTGGGGAGTAGCAAATCAGGTCCTGATTCTTTAAAGGGAAATAGCCCTTAAAAACAAAGGGGTCCCGGAAGGATAGACACATTTCAAGAAAGTAACCTTAAGGGGAAGGAGCAACCTCTGCCAGTGGGGCAAAAGATGATCTAGTGAGGAAAATAACTGGCTTGGCTGCCCATTCAGGTTTTGTGGGAACTCCATTGTAAAAAACGACCAGCAACTCAGGAAGTGTTTAGGGATGTCATTATGTTTTCCGAAAGAAAATTAGAGACGTGAAGCTCAAGCAGAACTTAACCTGGCCCATTCTGTAAAAAAATAATAAAAAAAAAAACTTTGTATAAAAAAGTGTATAGCAAAAAGAGGGATAAGGGAATGTCTACTCCTTATTGGATGTAGTGGAGAATATAAAAACTAAAGAGAAAGAAAAGCTGAGCTACTTAACACCTTGTTTGTCTCAATTTTCAATATTAGGACATGCTGTTCTCAGGACAAGTGCTCTCTTGAGCTGGTAAATGGGCACAGGGACCAGAGCAGCCCCCCCTGTAATCCAGGAGGACGCAGCTGCTGACCTGCTGAGACACTCAGATGCTTTCAGATGCATGGGATCAGATGGAATCCATCCTAGGGGCATGAAGGAGTTGGGGCATGAACTCTCCAAGCTGCTCTCCATCATTTACCATCAGTGCTGGCTCAGCAGGGAGGTCCCAGAGGACTGGAGGTGCCAATGTGAGCCCATCCCCAAGAAGGGCTGGAAGGAGGAGCTGGGGAACTCCAGGCCTGTCAGCCTGACCTGGGTGCCCGGCAAGGTTATGGAACAGATCACCTTGAGTGCCATCACAGGGCACCCACAGGATGGCCCAGGGATCAGAGCCAACCAGCGGGGATTTAGGGGTGGCAGGTGCTGCCTGACCAACCTGATCTCCTTTTATGACTAGGTGACCCACCTGTGGATGCAGGAAAGGCTGTGGATGTTGTGTGCCTGGAATTCAGCAAAGCCTTTGACACTGTCTCTGACAGCATTCCCTGGAAAAGCTGCAGCCCATGGCTTGGGCTTGTTCCCTCCTTGCTGGGAGATTTAAGGGCTGGCTGGAGGCTGGGCCCAGAGAGTGGTGGCGATGGTGCTGCACCCAGCTGGTGTCCAGGCACTGGTGGATTCCCCCAGGGATCTCTGTTGGGCCCAGTCCTGTTTAATATCTTCACTGATGATCTGGCTGAGGGGATCGAGTCCACCATTCACAAATTGCAGATGGCACCACACTGGGAGTGAGTGTGGATCTGCTGGAGGGCAGGACAAGAAGACACAGCCTTAAGCTGCACCAGAGCACGTTTAGGCTGGATAACAGGAAGAGATTCTTCACAGAAAGGGTGAGTGGAGATTGGAATGGGCTGGCCAGAGGGGAAGTGGAAGAGTCACTGTCCCTCTCCAGTGGCACTTAGTGACATGCTTTGTGTAATAAGGCAGTATTAGGGCATTGGTTGGACTTGATGATTCCAAAGGTCTTTTCCAGCCTATTTGATTCTGGCATTCTGTGATGACTGGGACACTCGGGGGCATTGTGACACTGCAGGGCCTCATGGAACTTAGAGGATCATGGTGACACCGTGCAGGCCCACAGAACCAGGGGTCCATTGTGGTGCTCTG
Source organism: Melospiza melodia melodia (assembly GCF_035770615.1). Taxonomy (NCBI): domain Eukaryota; kingdom Metazoa; phylum Chordata; class Aves; order Passeriformes; family Passerellidae; genus Melospiza; species Melospiza melodia. The sequence goes on from NW_026948690.1 coordinate 8,133,141, forward strand.
GGGCCAAATGGAAGCAGGGAGTGCATCATGACACTCTGGGTCCTTGTGGAACCACAGAGGCCATTGTGACACTGCAGGGCCTTGTCTAACCAAGGGGTTTCACCATTTTGACACTGCAAAACCAAGGAGACCATTGGGGGACTCCAGGGCCCAGTGGAACCAAGGGGACATTGTGACACTGCAGGGCCTCATGGAACCAAGGGGACAATGTGACACTGCAGGATCCTGTGTAATCAAGGGGGCACTGTGACAGGATGGGGCCTCAAGGAATCTGGAAGAACGTAGTGAGACTGGGTGGCCTCGTGGAAACAAGGAGTTCATTGTGACCCTGAGGGGATTTGTGGAACCACAGAGACCATGGTGACAGTGTGGGACCTCATGTGACCATGGGACCATTGTGACACTCTGGGGCCCCATGGAATCAAGGGGCCGTGGTGAAACTGCAGCACCAACAAGAACATTGTGACACTGTGAATCCCCATGGAACCAAGGAGTCCATTGTCACATTTTGGACCCCCATAAAACCAAGGAGACCATTGTTTCTCTACATGGTCTCATGAATCCAAGGAAACCATTGTGACAGTGCAGGGCCTGGTGTAACCAAGAGGCCATTGTGATAGTGAGGGGTCCCTTGGAACCAAGGACATCTTTGCAGATGACACCAAGCTGGATGTGAGTGTGGATCTGCTGGATGATAGGAGGGCCCTGCACAGGGCCCTGGACAGGCTGGATCCAGGGCCCAAATCCAACAAGGTGAGGTTTAACAAGTCCCAGTGCCTGGTCCTGCCCTTTGGCCAACAACAACCCCTGCAGTGCTACAGCCTGGGGGAGTGGCTGGAGAGCAGCCAGGCAGAAAGGGATGTGGAGGAACTGATGGACAGCAGGCTGGACATGAGCCAGCAGTGTGCCCAGGTGGCCAAGAAGGCCAATGGCTCCTGGCCTGGATCAGGAATGGTGTGGCCAGCAGGAGCACAGCTGCTGTGCCAGCACTGATCTGCCCCCAGCTCTGCACACAGACATTGCTGTTGCAGCTCCAGAGAAGGCAAGAAAAGGGCATCTCTGCAGAAATCTTTGCTGTGGGAGAGCCTTTATTTCTTTTAAAGGCACCAAGAGTGCAGCTCCTCATTGACACAGTTTCTGGCCACAGGGAAGGTGGAAATAAAAAAAATGAGAAATGGTATAAAGCGTGATAGTCCTTTGTGGACAGTGTGAAAAAATGAATACAAAGGGAAAAAAGAACAAAGCACAATCAAAGAAACCAGAAGTGTGAATGTTGGGAATTTACCTGACTAGAGACTGGAAAAAGTACAAAGCCGTGGCTAATTCCAAGTCCTGCACCTGTGAGATAGCGTGTCCTTGGGCCTAGCTGTAGTAGGATAACAAATAGTGAAAGAGACATGAGAAAAGAGAGATGTAACCCCTAAGGAATGAGGAAGAGTTCATGGTATAGTTTAACCAATAGAATGCTTGGCTTACAGAATATTCATAAGCTTATTATTTGCTGTATAAGTGTTTGATGCTTTCCTCAATAAACTGGACCTGTGATGAACCAGCTGGTGTCCTGGTCCCCTTCCGACGACAAATGGTGACCTCGAACGTTGACCCCCTCGTTTTGCACTAAAAGAAAAAGGGGGAGGACGTGCCACGGTCGAGGAAGTTAGAGCTGGGTCCTGTTTGCAGCTGGGACGGTGCCAGAATTTTGAAGCACCCTTGGGGTTCACATCGGTGACTCAAGCCATTTACGTGCTGCCAGAGCCTGGAAAGCTGCAAGAGCGCTCACGAATAGGTATGGATAGGCAAGCAGCATATACTTTATCCGCTGCGGATTTAGAAAGGCAAGGACTAAAGGGGATAGATAAAAAAAGGAGCTACCAGGGTTGTTAGCCTATGGCTATGCTAAAGAAGTTTTCCTTAACCCTCATGTGGTCCATGAACTCTCAGAACGGAGAAAATTTGGGGATATACTGTGGGAAGCGGTGTTAGAAGATGATAAGACAGCAAAGAAATTCGGCAAACCATGGCGAGTGTTGCACAATAGACTGCTTCAGCATGTCTCTGAGCACAAGGCAGCGGCTGCAGCTCGGGGCGCCGGCAGGGCTGTGCCACTCCGAACTCGGCATGGGCGCAGCGGCGGTAGCGGCGGCTGCTGCGCGGGGAGCGGAGCCACCGCGGGGGGAGCCACGGGTGCAGTGCATGCAGTGAGTCAGCCTGCCTGCGAGTCTTGTGAAACAAAGAGCCCAGCGCGGGGGGGTCGCCTGCTCCGAAACAAGTGGGGCAGGACCAGAGTGCTTTTCCAGTGCCAGCGTTTCTCCCTCCATCCCGCAGCCAGCAAAAAGCTTCAGTTTTAGACCTAACAGCTGTAATAAATGTGACTCTTGTCAACAAAAGATCCCTACTGCAATTAAGAAACCAGTGAAAATAAACAAGTGACACCAAGGACCATTACTATCAAGACGTTTCTCGCCTAAGTTAAAAAGACTTTTTGTTCTTCATGCAGAGACTGTAAAAGAACAATCAGCATAGTGTGAATGCATGGGTCAAATTTTGGCTGATTTGGCTTAGCATCCATTATGCTGGCTTAAAATCACTTCTATTATCACAGATTTTAAACACCAGAAGCCCAAATAATTTAGTCGGTAGAACATCAAACTCTGAAGTTGTATTTTGAAAAATTTAAAAATGTTAAAGATGTGTTAAAAAGATTGTATAAGCAAGATGTTGTGACTGTGCTTTTTGGTATAAAAATGCTGCAGCAAATATGTGAAGAAAGGTATTTTAGCTTAGTATTTTAGAATCAGGCCTGTAAGTAAGTTATAGTAAATGCTATATTCTATTTCTATAGTAAGTTTTATTTGTTATTAAGTAGTTTAAGTTAAATTATCTATTAAGTGCCATTAAATGTTCAATATTGTTAAGTTCTGTTAAGTTTAAATCTTTTAAGTATTTTAAGTGCTATTAACTTTAAGTGATGTTAGATAGATTTATGCTTTTATGCCAGACGTTTATTTTATGACTTGTGTGTAAAGTGTTGTTGTGAACATCAGAGAAACTCTAGTTAAAAAAGGACAATCAGAAGCATTTGTGAGTAGAGCCATTCCTGTTTGAAGTATATCTGCTGTTTGAGAATAGAAAGCAAACTGACCAGACAGTTGACACGGGTGAAACCTGCGCACATGTTACTCCTTTAGCTTATTTTTGTAAGTTGTATTAGCACACCTGAGTTTGGTTTGAGCCTTGTAGCACATAGAATCCTTTTTGTATCTGTTATATAGCATATCCTATAAAAAGTGACAGCCTTTTTGGTTTGTTTCCCTGGCTTAGATCCCTTTTAAGAGAGAAACCTTGCTAGCGGACAATACTGTTTGAAATACTGTTTAGTTGTTAGAATTGCCTATTTTTGTGTTGCAAAGAGTGTGACACAGTTAGCCCATAGAATTTTGCTTTTCATAAAAAATAAAAACAGGGGAAGTGTTGGGAAATTTAGGAGGCTGGAGATTGGAAAAGTACAAAGCTGTGGCTAATTCCAAGTCCTGCACCTGTGAGATAGCGTGTCCTTGGGCCTAGCTGTAGTAGGATAACAAATAGTGAAAAAGACATGAGAAAAGAGAGATGTAACCCCTAAGGAATGAGGAAGAGTTCATGGTATAGTTTAACCAATAGATTGCTTGGCTTACAGAATATTCATGAGCTTGTTATTTGCTGTATAAGTGTTTGATGCTTTCTTCAATAAACGGGACCTGTGATGAACCACCTGGTGTCCTGGTCCCCTGCCTACGACAGAACCCCAAAACCACATGACCGTGATGGACCTCCATAACCCCATAACCTTGATGGACCCCCATAACCACATGGCCTTTATGGACCTCCATAACCCCATGACCTTGATGGACCCCAAGGACCTTGATGGACCCCCATGACCCTTATTGACCTCCATAACCACATAACCTTGATGGACCCCCATAACCCCATGACCCTGATGGAACTCCATAACCCCATGATCCTGCTGACCCACCATGACCTTGATGGACCCTCATGACCCTGATGGACCCCCATGACCCTGATGGACCCCCATAACCCCATAGCCTTGATGGACCTCCATAACCCCATGACCCTGATGGACCCTCATAACCACATGGCCCTGATGGACCCCCATAACCCCATAGCCTTGATGGACCCCCATGATCCCATAACCATGATGGACCCCCATAACCACATGGCCCCATGACCTTGATGGGCCTCCATAACCTCATAACTATGATGGGACCCCATAACCACATGGCCCCATAACCCTGATGAAACCCCCTGGACCCGTTACCCTGATGCACCCCCATAACCCCATGATCTATCCCATAACCATGATGGAACCCCATGACCCTGATAGAACCACATGACCATGATGGAACTCCATAACCCCATAATCATGATGGACCCCCATAACCCCAATAAATCCCCATGACCTTGATGGACCTCCATAACCACATGACCCTGATAGACCTTCATAACCCCATAACCCTGATGGACCCCCATAACCACATGGCCTTGATGGAACCCCATAACCCCATAACCTTAATAAAATCCCATAACCCCATAACCATGATGGACCCCCATAACCTCATGGCCTTGATGGACCTCCATAACCCCATTACTTTGATGGATGTCCATAACCACATAACCCTGATGGAACCCCATAACCACATGTCCCCGTGTGGGATGTCCCTGTGCGGGATGTCCCTGTGTGGGATGTCCCTGTGAGGGATGTCCGCATACAGGATGTCCGTGTGCAGGATGTCCCTGTGTGGGATGTCCCTGTGTGGGATGTCCCAGTGTGGGATGTCCCTGTGCGGGATGTCCGCATGCGGCGCGAAGCCACCGGCCCCCCACAGGAACACTCTGGGCAGCTGGGCCACCACCAGGAGCAGCGCGTCACCCGCCAGGACGGGGTGGCAGGACACCCGGGGAGGAGCCTGGGGGAGAGGGGACACATGTGAGGAGACCTTGGAGACCTTGGGGACCTTGGAGATGTTGGGTGATTGGGACCTTGGGGACATTGGAAAACCTTGGGGACATTGGAGATGTTTGGACATTGGGGACATTGGGGACCTTGGAGATGTTGGGGTGATGGGACACTGGGGACATTGGAGAGGTTGGGGTGATGGGGACACTGGAGACCTTGGGGACATTGGGATGATGGGGACCTTGGGAATCATGGAGATGTTGGGGTGATGGGGACATTGGAGATGTTGGGGAGCTTGGGGACATTGGAGATGTTGGGTGATGGGTATCTTGGGGACCTTGGGGAGCTTGGGGACATTGGAGATGTTGGGGACCTTTGGGATTTTGGGGACATTGGGAACCTTGGAGATGTTGGGGTGATGGGGACCTTGGGACATTGGAGATGTTGTGGTGATGGAACCTTGGGGATACTGGGGACATTGGAGACCTTGGGACATTGGAGACAGCTGGGGACCTTTGGGACCTTGGGAATATGGAGGGCATTGGGGACATTGGAGATGTTGGGGTGATGGGACCTCGGGGACATTGGAGATATTGGGGACCTTGAGGACCTTGGGAGTATGGAGGACACTGGGGACATTGGGGATGTTGGAGCAATGGGGACCTTGAGGACCCTGGGGACATTGGGATGATGGGGACCTTGGGCACACTGGAGATGTTTGGGACCTTGGAGACCTTGGGGACCTTGCGAACATGGAGGGTGTTGGGGCTGTTGGGGACATTGGGGACCTTGGAGATGTTGGTGTGATGGGGACCTTGGGGACATTGGAAACCTTGGGGACATTGGAGATGTTTGGACATTGGAGATGTTGGGGTAATGGGACCTTGGGGACATTGGAGATGTTGGGGACCTTGGAGATGTTTGGACATTGGAGATGTTGGGGACCCTGGAGATGTTGGAGTGATGGCACACTGGGGACATCTGAGGACCTTGGGGACCTTGGGGACATCTGGAGACATTGGAGACCTTGGGGACCTTGGGGACATCTGAGGAGACCTCAGGGCCATTGTTCTCCCCGAGGCCACTTTGGTGTCCCTCAGCCCATCCTGGTGTCCCCAAGGCCGTTCCTGGGCTGGCATTGTCACCCTCGGTGTCCCCAAGGCCATTCCTGGGCTGGCATTGTCACCCTCGGTGTCCTCGGCCTCCATCTTGATGTCCCTCACCCATTGTCACCATTTTCACCCATTTTCACCATTTCCTGCCCGTTTTTCACCATTTTCAACCCAATTTCACCATTTTTAACCCAATTTTCACCATTTCCCACCTCAATTTTCACCATTTTCCACCAAATTTTCACCATTTTTACCCCATTTTCACCATTTTTAGCCCAATTTTCACAACTTCCACCCATTTTCACCATTTTTAACGCATTTTTCACAATTTTCACCATTTTTAACCAAATTTTCACCATTTTCCACCCATTTTCCACCATTTTAACCCATTTTCACCATTTCCCACCCCGATTTTCACCATTTTAAACCAAATTTTCACCATTTTAACCCATTTTTCATAGTTTTTAACCCTTTTTCACCATTTTAAACCCATTTTTACCATTTTAACCCATTTTCACCCATTTTCACCATTTTAAACCAAATTTTCACCATTTTAACCATTTCCCACCCCATTTTTCACCATTTCCCCCCAATGTTTTCACCATTTTAACCCAATTTTCACCATTTTAACCAATTTTCACCATTTTTAACCCATTTTCGTCATTTTTAACCCATTTTCATAATTGTAACCCATTTTTCACAATTTTAACCCATTTTTAACCCATTTTCACCATTTCCCACCCATTTTCACCATTTTAACCAATTTTTCACCATTTCCCCCCAATATTTTCACCACTTTCCACCCAATTTTCCCCATTTTTTCACTATTTTTCCATTTTCACAATTTTTTCCTATTTTCCCCTCTTTTCCCCTCCCTTTTCCCCCCATTTTCCCCCCTATTTTTTTCTCATTTCCCCCTATTTTTTCCCATTTCCCCAATTTTTCCATTTCCCCCCGATTTTCCCTGGTTTCCCCCATTTTTCCCTGTTTTCCCCCAATTTCCCCATTTTTCTGCAGTTCTTTCCATTTCGTCACTATTTTTCCCAATTTCCCTCCATTTTTCCCCATTTTTCCCTGGGTTTTTCCTATTTTTTCCCCATTTTTGCCACATTTTTCCCTGGTTTTTCCTATTTTTTCCCCATTTTTCCCTCTCTTTTTCCTATTTTTTCCCCACTTTCCCCACATTTTTCCTCTTTTCGTTCCTATTTTTTCCCCATTTTCCCTGTTTTTTTTTTTTTTTCCATTTTTTTCCACATTTTTCCCACATTTTTTCCTCACATTTTCCCCATATTTTTCCTTTTTTTTTCCCCCTATTTTTCCCCATTTTCCCCCCATTTTTCCCTGGTTTTTTCCTCCCATTTTCCCCCCATTTTCCCCACAATTTTTTCCTAATTTTTCCCCATTTTCCCACATTTTTTCCTATTTTTTCCCCATTTTCCCCCCATTTTTCCCTGTTTTTTTTACCTGTTTCTTTCCCATTTTCCCCCACATTTTTCCCCATTTTCCCCCGGTTTTTTCCTATTTTTTTCCGCACTTTTCCCTGGTTGTTTCCTATTTTTTCCCCATTTCCCCCCATTTTCCCCACATTTTTTCTTGGTTTATTTCCTATTTTTCCTCCCATTTTTTCCTGTTTTTTCCTATTTTTCCCCCATTTTCCCCACATTTTTTTCCTGTTTTTTCCTCCCATTTCCCTTCTAAAATCCCCATTTTTAATCCTTAAATCTCCATTTTTAACCCAAAAATCCCCGGATTTTTCCCCCCAGTCCCTCCCAGTACAAACCAGTATAACCCAGTCCTATTTTTCCCTGTAAAGTCTCCATTTTTAACCCAAAAATCCCCAAATTTTGACCTAAAACCACCAAATCTTCACCCCCCAGGCCCCCCCAGTCCCTCCCAGTCCCTCCCAGTACAACCCAGTCCCATTTTCCCCTCTAAAATCCCCATTTTTAACCCTTTAATCCCCATTTCCACCCCTCAAATCTCCATTTTTGACCTAAAACCACCAAATTTTGTCCACCCAGTACAAACCAGTCTCATTTGTAACCCTAAAATCCCCATTTTTACCCCAAAATCCCCATTTTTAACGCCAAAATCCCCATTTTTCACCCAAAACCCGCCAAGATTTCCCCCCCAGTCCCTCCCAGTATAACTCAGTCCATCCCAGTCCCATTTCCACCCCTAAATCCCCAATTTTTAACCCTAAAATCCCCAAATTTTGACCTAAAACCACCAAATTTTCATTCCCTAGTCCCTCCCAGTACAAACCAGTCCCATTTTCCCCTCTAAAGCCCCGATTTTTAACCCTTAAATCCCCGGATTTTTTCCCTTTAGTCCCTCCCAGCCCATCCCAGTATATCCCAGTTTCTCCTAGTATAACCCAGTCCCATTTCCCCCTCTAAAATCCCAATTTTTAACCCTTAAATCTCCAATTTTTAACCCTACCATCCCCGGATTTTCCCCCCAGTCCCTCCCAGTACAAACCAGTATAACCCAGTCCCATTTCCCCCTATAAAATCCCCATTTTTAACCCTTCAATCCCCATTTTTCCCCCTCTAAAATCCCCATTTTAACCCTTAAATCCCCATTTTTAACCCTTAAATCCCCGGATTTTTTCCCCCAGCCCCTCCCAGTTTGTCCCAGTTCCTCCCAGTATAACCCAGTCCCGTTTTCCCCTCTGAAACCCCAATTTTTAACCCTTAAATCCCCATTTTCCCCCTAAAAATCCCCATTTTTAACCCAAAAATCCCCGGATTTTTACCCCCAGTCCCTCCCAGTATAAACCAGTATAACCCAGTCCCCTCCCAGTGCCTCCCAGTCCAAACCAGTCCCGTTTTTAACCCCTAAATCCACGTTATTAACCCTGAAAAAAACCCTCGCCATTTTTAACCCTAAAATTCCCACTTTTAACCCTTAAATTCCCGGGTTTTTTTTTCCCAAAAATCCCCGGATTTTTTCCCCCAGTCCCTCCCAGTTTGTCCCAGTCCGTCCCAGTACAAACCAGTCCCGTTTTCCCCTCTAAGGCCCCGATTATTAACCCTTAAATCTCCATTATTAACCCTAAAATCCCCAATTTTACCCCAAAAATCCCCAGATTTTTTCCCTTTAGTCCCTCCCAGTCCCTCCCAGTATAACCCAGTCCCATTTTAACCCTTCAATCTCCATTTTTAACCCTAAAATCCCCATTTTTGACCTAAAACCACCAAATTTTCACCTCCCAGTCCCTCCCAGTATAACCCAGTTCCCTCCCAGTCCCATTTTCCCCCTAAATTCTCCATTTTTACCCCAACATCCCCGGATTTTTTCCCTTTAGTCCCTCCCAGTCCCTCTCAGTCCATCCCAGTCCATCCCAGTTTGTCCCAGTATAACCCCGTTACCTCCCAGGCCCATTTTCCCCTCTAAAATCCCAGTTTTAACCCTTCAATCCCCCAATTTTTACCTAAAACCACCAAATTTTCACCTCCCAGTCCCTCCCAGCCCATCCCAGTATATCCCAGTTTCTCCCAGTATAACCCAGTTCCATTTTCCCCTCTAAAACACCAATTTTTAACCCTTAAATCTCCATTATTAACCCTTAAATCCCCATTTTTTAACCCTAAAATCCCCGGATTTTTACCCCCAGTCCCTCCCAGTGCCTCCCAGTCCAAACCAGTCCCATTTTTAACCCCTAAATCCACGTTATTAACCCTAAAATCGCCATTTTTAACCCTAAAATTCCCATTTTAACCCTTAAATTCCCAGTATTTTTTTCCAAAAATCCCCGGATTTTTCCCCCCAGTCCCTCCCAGTCCCTCCCAATCCCTCCCAGTTTGTCCCAGTTTGTCCCAGTCCCTCCCAGTATAACCCAGTCCCGTTTTCCCCTCTATCACCCTGATTTTTAACCCTTAAATCTCCATTATTAACCCTTAAATCCCCATTTTTACCCCCAAAATCCCCGGATTTTTTCCCTTTAGTCCCTCCCAGTCCATCCCAGTATAACCCAGTCCCATTTTAACCCTTCAATCCCCATTTTTGACCTAAACCCACCAAATTTTCACCTCCCAGTCCCTCCCAGTATAATCCAGTTCCCTCCCAGTCCCATTTTCCCCCTATAAAATCCCCATTTTTAACCCCAAAATCCCCGGATTTTTTCTCTTTAGTCCCTCCCAGTCCCTCCCAGTCCATCCCAGTTTGTCCCAGTTTGTCCCAGTTTGTCCCAGTTTGTCCCAGTCCCTCCCAGTCCCCGCGCCTGCGCACTGGAGCCGCGGGGGGCGGGGCGTCGCCAGGGCCACGCCCAGCTGGGGGAGGGGCACCAAAGGGGGGCAAAATGGCACCAAATGGCACCAAAGTGGCACCAAATGGCACCAAAGTGGCGCCAAAGTGACAAAAAGTTGCACCAAAGTGGCACTAAAGGGACATTAAATGGCACCAGGTGGCACCAAAGTGGCACCAAATGGCATCAAAGTGACAAAAACGGCACCAGGTGGCACCAGAGAGGAACCAGATGTCAGTGCATGGCATTAAATGGCACCGAGTGGCACCGAAGGGACAAAAAGTGGCACCAAGTGGCACCAAAGTGGCACTAAAGGGACATCAAGTGGCGCCAAAGTGGCACCAAATGGCACCAGGGGGCGCCAGGTGGCACCAAAGTGGCAAAAATTGCATTAAAGTGGCACCGATTGGCATCAAATCAGCAAAAAGTGGCACCAAAGTGGCACCAGGTGGCGCCAGGTGGCATCAAATGGCACCAAAGTGGCCAAAAGTGGCACTGAACGGGCGCCAAGTGGCACCAGGTGGCACCAAATGGCACCAGAGTGGCACTAAAGTGGCACAAAGTGGCATTAAAGTGGCACCAAAGTAGCACCAGTGGCATCAAAGGGACATCAGATGGCACCCAGGTGGCACCAGGTGGCACTGAATGGCACAAAATGGCACTAAAGGGACATCAGGTGGCACCAAATGGCACCAGAGTGGCACCAAGTGGCACCAAAGTGACAAAAATGGCACCAGGTGGCGCCAGGTGGCACCAAAGGGCATTAGAGTGGCACTGAGTGGCATCAAATGGCACCAAAGTGGCACCAAATGGCACTAAGGTGGCACTAAAGGGACATCAAGTGGCACCAGATGGCACCAAATGGCACCAAAGTGGCACCAAATGGCACTAAGGTGGCACTAAAGGGACATCAAGTGGCACCAGGTGGCATCAAATGGCACCAGAGTGGCACCGAGTGGTGCCAGGTGTCACCTGAGTGGCACCAAAATGGCACCAGGTGGCATCAGAGTGGCATAAAGTGGCACCAAATGGAACTGAGTGGCATTAGAGTGGCACCACGTGGCACTGAAGTGGCATCAAATGGCACCAAATGTCACCCGGGTGGCACCAAAGTGGCACCAAGGTGGCACTGAGTGGCACTTGAGTGGCACTAAACGGACATCGAGTGGCACCAAAGTGGCACCAAAGTGGCACTAAAGGGACAAAAAATGGCACCGAAGTGGCACCAAATGGCATTGAAGTGGCACCAAAGTGACACCAGGTGGCTCTGAGTGGCATTAGAGTGGCACTAAGTGGCACCAAATGGCACTGGAGTGGCACTGAGTGGCATCAAATTGTCACAAATGGCACCAAAGTGGCACCAAACGACACCAAAGTGGCACAAAACTGACAAGAAATGGAATTGAATGGCACCAAAGTGACAAAAAGTGGCACCAGGTGGCACTAAGTGGCATTAGAGTGGCACTAAGGGGACATCAAGTGGTGCCAAAGTGGCACCAAATGGCACCAAAGTGGCAAAAAGTGGCACTCAAGTGGCACTAAAGGGACATCAAGTAGCACCAGGTGGCACCAAGTGGTGCCAGGTGTCACCAAAGTGGCAAAAAGTGGGACCAGAGTGGCATTAGAGTGGCACCAAAGGGGTGCCAGGTGTCACTGCATGGCACCAGAGTGGCACTAAGTGGCACCAAAGTGACAAAAAGTGGCATCAAATTGGCAAAAAGTGGCACCAAAGTGACACAAAAGGGCACCAAGTGGCACCAGGTGGCACCAAAGTGGCACTGAAGGGACAAAAATGGCACCAGGTGGCATCAGGTGGCACCAAATGGCGCCAGAGTGACAAAAAAATAGCACCAGGTGGCACCAGGTGGCACTGAATGGCACCAGAGTGGCACTAAAGGGACATCGAGTGGCACCAAATGGCACCCAGGCGGCACCAGGTGGCACTAAATGGCACTAGAGTGGCACTGAGTGGCACCAAATGGCACCAAAGTGGCATCAGGCGCTGTCAGGTGGCATCAAACTGGCACCAGGTGGCACCAAAGTGGCACAAGAGTGACAAAAATGGCACCAAAGTGGAAAGAAGTGGCATCAGAGTGGCACTAAGTGGCACTAAAGGGACATCAGATGGCACCAAATGGCACCAGAGTGGCACCAAGTGGCACCAAAGTGGCACTAAGTGACAAAAGTTGGCACCAAAATGACACCAGGTGGCACCAAAGGCACAAAGAGTGGCACCAGGGTGACACCGAGGGGCCACAAAGTGGCACCAACTCCCCCCCCCAATGTCCCCAAAGTGTCACCAAAGTGTCACCAAAGTGTCCCCAATGTCCCCAATGTCCCCCCAATGTCCCCCCAATGTCCCCAATGTCCCCAAAGTGTCCCCAAATGTCCCAAAATGGCCCCCAAATTTTAGGGACAATTTTGGGGACAATTTGGGGACATTTTCAGGATATTTGGGGACATTTTGGAGCAGAATTTGGGGACAATTTTGGGGACAATTCTTGGTTATTTTGGGGTAAAATTTGGGGACAGTTTGGGACATTTTAGGAACAATTTGCGGTAAATTATGGGGAAAATTTGGGGTCAACTTTGGGGGCATTTTGGGACATTTGGGGACAATTCAGGGTCAATTTGAGGCAATTTGGGGACAAATTTGGGTCATTTTGGGGACATTTGGGGACATTTCGGGGACAGTTTTGGGGATTTGGGGGCATTTGGGGACAACTGAGGACATTTGAGGGGCAATTTTGGGATATTTTGGGGTCCATTGGGGACATTTTGGGGTTAATTTTGGGGAAACTTGGGGGCATTTCGGGGTCACTGCAGGAATTCGGGTGAGTTTGGGACATTTTGGGACATTTGGGATTTTTGGGGGAATTTTGGGATTTTTTGGGTTCACTCACAGCAGGGTCAGTGCCAGGAGTTCAATTAGGGGTTTTGGGGAATTTCTGGGACTTTTTGGGGTAAATCTTGGGGTTTTGGGGGTCATTTGAGGACATTTTTGGGTCACTCCCCGCAGGTTCAGCATCAGGGGGTGAATTTGGGGTGAATTTGGGATATTTTGGGGTAAATTTTGGGGTGAATTTTCAGATATTTTGGGGTGAATTTTGGGATGTTTTATGACATTTTTGGGGTGAATTTTTGGGTAAATTTTGGGGTTTTATGGGGGTGAATTTGGGATATTTGGGGGTGAATTTGGGGGTTTTTGGGTCACTCACAGCAGGGTCAGCGCTGGGAGGTGAATTTGGAGTGAATTTGGGATTTTTGGAAATAATTTTGGGGTAAATTTTGGGGTGAAATTCTGATTTTTTGGGGGTAATTTTGGGGTGTGTTGGGAATTTAGCTGCTAGAGACTGGAAAAGTACAAAGCCGTGGCTAATTCCAAGTCCTGCACCTTTGAGATAGCGTGTCCTTGGGCCTGGCTGTAGTAGGATAACAAATAGTGAAAGAGACATGAGAAAAGAGAGATGTAACCCCTAAGGAATGAGGAAGAGTTAATGGTATAGTTTAACCAATAGATTGCTTGGCTTACAGAATATTCATAAGCTTATTATTTGCTGTATAAGTGTTTGATGCTGTGATAAATAGGTATGATTTGTGCTGATAAAAATTGAAGCAGTAATCAATATTGATAAAGTAATTAATATTTGAGAATAATAAAATAGTTAATAGCTAAAAGTTGTAATGCCAAAGAAGAGAGGGAAAGGAGGGGCTCCACCCACCCCCCCCTTCCCAGCAGATGTTCACAAGGACAGGAGGAAAGAAGCTGAAGATATAGTTGCTAAAAATGACCAAGAACCTGGTTGGGTCCAAGAAAATGCTAATTATAAGGGACTTATTGCCTTGATATGTAGATGCAGTGATACGTTAGTCTTGGCTTACATTGTACTGGCTTGATGCACATGTGTAACACAAAGGTGAAGTAAAGGACAACGAAGAAGACTACAGAGCCTTCATCAGTGACGACCCCCAAAGACTTGTGCGACCACCAAACCGAGTGGTGGCGCATGTGTGATAAAGGTGGTAATGAAGGTGGAGACAGAAAAGTGACGAACCGAAAATGGGAGGAGATGGCATTGAGACATGGCATATAAGGGGTGACTTTCACTTGGCAAGCTTGTACGTGAAGTGGCAAGGGTCATTGAACCCTGCCCTCCGTACCCCGCGGTTGTTTTTGCTTATGCGCTATTATTTGAACCAAATTATCCCTTGTTTATATATTTTCTAAACTATTTAATTAAAATTGTTACTACTTTTAATACTGTTTGGCCTTTTTATGATGGGATAATTGGGCAAACATAACAATGCTTTCTTTAATAAATTGAACCTGTGATGAACCACCTGGTGTCCTGGTCCCCTTCCTACAACATGGGCCCTGCCAAGCTGTCCCTGCCTCACGCTGGCCTCGCTTCCCCTGGCACAAGTGCCGGGCCTGAAGGAGCTGCCCTGTGCTCCAGCCTGCCGAGCAGCCCGGCTCCCTGCCCCGGTGCCCAGAGTGCTGCACACACTGCAGACCTTTGCCAGGAGGTGCAGGGCAGCCGGCAGACGAGGAGGAATCCTCAGCCAGCCCAGCGGCCCGCGGCTGCCCTTGGCCTTTCTCTGCTCCTGGGCACACTCCAGATGGCCATGTCCTCCAGGCCGGGCTGTGCCCAGCACGGCTGCGCTTCCCCTCGGCAGCAGCCAGCTGCCACCTGGGCTCTGAGAGCGGAGGATTCGCCCGCTCCCAGGAAGAGGCACCCAGGGCCCGGCTGCTGCCTCTTGCAGCTCCAAGGGCCTCCTTCCAGCCTGCCTCTGCCGGGGCTCAGGCTGCTCCGGCCTCTGCCGGGGCTCTGCTGGGGCTCCAGCCCAGGCAAGGCCGGGCCCGCTCTCACCTCACAGGCGCTGACAGCTCTGCCCCACAGGAGACCTTCCTGAGCACCCTCTCTGATCTTTCTGCTTTCTCACTTGAGCAGGGCTTTCCTCCAGCCAAAGAGATGATTGCATTTAGGGATCCAAATCCAAGTGGCAGGAGCCCAAATGCTCTCCAGTCACAGCTGAAGGCCTGCATCTGCACAGGGTGTTTGGGCTGCCTCATTCTTCTTTTGGTTTTGCCTTCAAATGCCATTGCCCCTTCTGCCTCAAACAGAAGTACTAAAGCTGGCCAAAAACAGACCAGTGGGCCATATTCCAAAGGCAGTGTGGTCTGGAGAGGATGAATGAAGAACATCCTTCCCCACTTTCACACCATGCCAAAGACACTGTGTCACCTTTAAGAAACAACAGACAATTCAGAAAGAATTTTTGAGCTTATTCGCAGAGTGAGAAGGAAGGGAATTCTCAAGGTGACGTGTGGTTTTAGAAACTTTATTCATTTCCAATCCTACTCTGCAGTCCTATTAGACAATCCTACTCTAACTCTAACTCTAACCCTAACTCTAACCCTAACCCTAACCTGAACCCTAATCCTAATCCTAATCCTAATCCTAATCCTAATCCTAATCCTAATCCTAATCCTAATCCTAATCCTAATCCTAATCCTAATCCTAACCTACAATCCTAGTCTAAACTGATTGAGGAATAAATGGTCCTGATGTGATTGTCACGTTCTTGTCTCCCTCCTCTTCTTCACTGAAACAATCAGCGGCACCAGGCTGGACGCAGGCTCAGCAAATGTTACAAATGGATGCTGCCCAAAGGGAAAAAAAACAAATCAACAAAAAACAATGGACCATGACTTTCCAAGCTCAGTGCTTCACAGGATTCCTCTGGCTCCTAGAAGGATACAGGAAGAGGACCAATGGGACCATCTACACCTCCAACTTTATGTGCAGGACTTTGCCATCACAGGCAAACCTGGCCCAGAATCCCACTCATCCATTTATCCAGGTGTCCTCAACTTGCTGAGATTTTTGCCCTGCCAGTGCTCTAGAAATGGTGCTTTCTTTGTCCTTGGAGTTTCAACTTTTCAGGAAACTCCAAAGCCTCACACTGGTCCCTCTCTTTGAAAGACAGGCACTGTGCTGATTCCCACAGGGAGACAGGGCAGTGTCTACCATTCCATGCCTTGCCCCTCATGTGCTGGATGGCACCTTCCTTCCCAGCAGGGCCAGCCCAGTGGCACTGGGCCCTGCAGTTCCCTCTCTGCCACACAACCTGGCAGTAACCCTGGCACAGTTCCCGTCTGCTTGAGCGTGCCAGGCAGCAGATGGGGCTGGGACAAGTCCCTCCCAGCTGTCCCTGTTTGCATGGCAGAAACCTCTGAGGGTGGGCTGGGGGGCACAAACCAGGGCCCTTCAGAGGCTCACAGTGAGCCCCCCACAGCCCCTCCTGCCCACAGCCAAATCTCTGACCCCTAGGCTGGGACTGGCTTCCTTGGGCTCCTCCACCACCATTTCACGTCTCTGAACACTGCATTGCTCTACTTCAATTCTTTTGCCATTAGATAAAACTGAACACCCCACCAAATTACAAAAGAGGGTGACAGAAACAGCCAGAGGACCTCTCTGACTCAGGAAATGCAGAGGGAGCTGGAGTTATTCCATTTTGTGAAGAACAGGCCCCAGGGAGACTTTATTGCCACTTTGCAAGACTTCAGAGTGGCTTTGAAGAAAGTGGGGGACATCTTTTTTAACAGGGCCAGATACAATAGGATGTGGGTCAATATTTTTAAACACAAATAGGATCTAATCAGACCTTGTTTACTCGGAGCATGGTGTGACCCTGGCACAGCTTGCCCCAAGAGCTTGTGGGAGCCCCATCCCTGCAACCATTCCAGCTCCGGTGGCAAAGGGCTCTGAGCAACCTGATCTCTTTAAAGATGCCCCTGCTCATTGCAGGACACTTGCACCAGAGGACATTTGCAGGGCCCTGCCAGCCCAGCCCAGTCTAGGATTCCTCACCATTTTCATTTGAAGAGCAGCAAGAGTGGAGGTGAGGAGGAAGGGGGCTCATCTGATGCCTTGGGCTTGAGTGGAGGAGGAGCCCATCCCTCAGAGCCTGTTTCACCTGCAGCCCCTTCACATTTTACCTGCAGGAGCTCCTTGGCAGACCAGCGCCGCGCCTCGTCTCTCTGCAGGCAGCAGCTCAGGAAGTCACGCAGGCAGGATGAAAATAGGTTGGGCTGCTTCAGCTTTTGTCTTCCTCCTGTGGCTATCAGGAGTTGGGGCTGGGGAAAAAGGAGACACCAGGCTCCACCTGCTTCTTTCCCATCTGTCACTGCTCTCCCAGATCCCATTGATTAAGCTCCACTCTGCAGTGGCAGTTTCTGCCCTGGCACAGACCCAGAGATGACTTTCCTTTACCAACCGAAAAACCCAAACCCCGATGCAGCCACAGCCTCTCCAACATCCCACAGATCTTGCCTTCGCAGCTGATTTCGTTGACTGATCTAGTTAGTGGGAACTACATCAGCACAAGCACTTTTCCTTCCCTGAGAATTCATACCAGCTTGAGAGGCTTTTTGGAAGAAGGACTTTGCTATACTAACTCTACTCTATCCAAGGGTTAGTACATGAAAAGTATCTCTGCAGTGCTTCTTGGTCCCTTAAGCACAGCTGTCATAAAATAAAATGAATCAAGCTTTTTGCTTTGTTCTAGAAAACAATGGGAATTGGAAGGAAAGAAAGGAAATGCACCAGATATTCCTCAGGTAAGGAAACAAACATTGGGAATCTCATCTTCAACACAGACACATTAAGATGCATGCACAAATGTACTGGCATGAAAACACCTGCTTGGACATACAGGAGCCACCTGCAGCTCTGTCTCTCAGCAGTCTGAAAATTTCTGCTTTCCTTACATGGAAAAGAAAAACCTTTCATGGTCAAATCAGAAGGAGAGGTTCCATCCCTACGGTCACCCTCTGCTCAATTGGCTACTCAAGTCAATGCATGAATGCTAGGCCCATCCCAGAAAGTGCCAGGAAACAAATGGGGGGTTCTGACAGGCTCTCCACATCACCAGGCTCTGGCTTGGTGACGGGCAGAATGTGGTTTGGGCTAGGAGAGAAACACGGTCACTGAGTGTTTCAGCAGCACTGCACAAGAAGCAGAAGAGACTCTGTGGCCTTTACACCCTCATGGCCAGGTTTCAGGCATGTTTCCCAGTGAGAAGAAACTGCACAGGGGTTTAAGTTCCTCTCTAAAAACCAGTGCCTTAGCAACTTTCTCGTGTTTGGGCTTCTTTTCTTCATTTCTGGAAATGTAACACCACTTCTGAGAGGCTTGCCTTGTGTTTGAGGGGCATCTTCACATACAGACAAGTGGGAACAACTTGAAACCCAAAGCAAATGTTGCCTGAGAAGAGCTGAGGAGTGTTTGCCTGTGGTGAGGCTTGAGCTGTCTGGCAATCCCCTTCCATGATGTGCAGAAACATCCAGCTGCTCCCCAGAACTCCGTCCCTCTGGGCACGCAGGCCTCTGGAAACACCTGACGATTCCAGCCTTTCTCCTGCTCAAGAGCATCTAACCTAAGCTGAGTTCCAGTTTCTTCTGTAAGCCAAGGATGCTCACTTCCCTGCAGCTGACAGTGTCCATGGAGCTCAGCAGGTCTTTCTGATACTCCTCAGGCCAAGGAATTACAGTGTAGATTGGCAAGACATCGGCTGATGATTATCCAGTGTGGTTCATGTGGAACCAAGCTCTAACACGCTGACAAGTCAGAGGGAGAGAGCTCATTCTGCTTTTGCAAGATGGTATTTAGAAACATAAGACACCGACTTGGAACTATTCAAACCTCAACTTGCAGAATCCATCTCAAATAGACAAAAATAACAATGGCAAGAGGCCTTGGAGTCTCCATAAAAATGCCCACCACTGTCATGATAACTCTGTGCTCATGGCGCTGAAATAGATGGTGACCAAAGAGACTTTGCTATTATCCTCTTTAACCCAAAGGAGAATTTCAAAGCCAGAAATGGCAATGCACTCCCCTTGTGTACAAATAATTGATGCAGCTTCCTGTCCTTTTCCCACATCACCAGAGGTGACAAAGAGGGTTTTATCCTGACTCTCAGCTGAGCTCAGCCACTGGCCATGGTGGGGAGCTGGAGCCCTCCCTGTCATTAGAACTGTGCAGGCCAGGGATGGCCCTGCTCCTGTGGTAAAGAAACACAGCACCGGTGTCAACTGCCCACGCTGGATCCCTGCCCAGGCACCTGCCTGCAAGCTCATCAACTTGTTAAAGTACCAAGAAACAGCCAAGGGTTTGGCAAACAATTCTAACTGCAGTCAGAGAAAAACACATCCTAAAATTATCCAGGCCACCCACACACATGACTGAACAATGTACAGATGACTTGAAAGCCTGAAAGTTTCAACGACCACAGGATTTGGAAAAGATGCTACAGAATGGAAGAGAAGAGCTGTGTTTAAAAAATGAAAAAGCAAGCAGAACTGCTTGGGCATTGCTTTGGTAGTAGGTTTTTTTCTCTTTTCCTTTTTTGTTTATTTTTCTTTTTCCTTTTTTCCTATGTTTTCTATGAAATTTAAACTGGAAAGGTCTAACCTCTATTTCTCGGGATATTTATCGCATGTCTACCTTGTCCACTGAAAAATTCTTGTCCTTCAGAAACAGAGTTCCAACATTGTTCAAAAAACAAGTGGGAAATGTCAGGCATGGCTGGAGGCCAAAATGACAGGTTTCTGAACTGGTTAGGTTTCTGAACTGCCACTTCCCTTTCTGATACAACCAAAGCTACAGCAGATGCTGATGTGTTGCAGGGGCATTTTTAGAAGGGGACCTTGGTGGAAGTGGTGCCAGCAGATGGCAATGGGATTTTGTCCTATGGCACACAGAACATGGTACAGGTGAGAAAGACAGTGGGATCAGTGAGTATTTGCACCTTACCAAGACAGGAGTTGCATTCCAGGAAGGAACTTCTCGTTCCACCATTTCGATACCCACGATTCCCAAAGACCATATGTCCACTTTGGGGCCACATGGTTGACCTGTCACCACTTCAGGCGCCAGCCACCCAGCAGCGCCGGCCACGGAGCTCCGTCTGCCCTGCTCAGGGCTGAGCTGAGCAAAGAGGCCAAAGTCAGCTGTGGAGAAAACAACAAACCATGAAAGCCAGCTCCAATTTGGAAACCAAGCAACTGAATTCCCCACTCTCAGGCTAACAATGTGCTGTTGGATCTCCTGGAGAACTGTCCATGCTCGATTTCCTTGGGGCTTTCCAAAAAATCCCAGGTTTCTTAACGCTGCTCACAGCAGTGGACTTCATTCCCCTGAAGCTTTAGATTGTAGCTCCCTCTGTCTAGAAGGGACACACACAGAGCAAGGCCACTCTTGACTGCTTGTGGTTCCTTATACCTCTGTGCACATTGCAACTGTGCCCTCAGCTCGCAGCAGGGGTCCCTGCACTGCCACCAGCACCATTTCTAGGGAGCTGGCAGTCACGCCAAGCAGCCCCACACCCACATCCCTGGAACGCTGCACCTGACCAAGAATATACTGACCCAGCTTGACAGAACCGTCAGTTCTGAGAAGGATGTTGCTGCTCTTCACATCTTGGTGGATGACATGGTTTGAATGAAGAAAATCCAGTCCTTGCAGGCACTGAGAGAGAAAACAGAAAGAGGAGGGCAAAAATGAGTGATGTGATTTCATCACAAAAGAAAGGAAACAAAGAATCTAAAAGATTCCCTCTCCAGGGGAATGGGGAGCAATGGCAGAACAGTAATGGCCACTGAGAGGAAGAGCTTGCTGCTCCAACACTTGCAGAGCAGGACCTTTCTGAGGAAAGGCACGTCAGCTTTTGAAAGAGCAACAGCACCTGCTGGTGTAGGCTGTGCCCTGCAAACCAGCCAGGGTGACTCCTGCTGCAGTGGACGTGCTTTTTCCATGCAGAGGACAAAGGAGGGGTTTGGAAAGGAAAAGTCCCTCCCTTTGGTGTTTAGTGGATCACTTTTGGGTGGGAGGCTGCATGGAATAGATTTTCTTGCTGGCCTCAGCACAGGCGTGTAAGTATCACACCAGTCACTTCCCGGAAGCAAAGAGCATTTTAGCTGCACTACTATCCTTTTCAGCTGAGGACTGTGAGAAATGAGTATTTTTTCTTTGCTGATCATTTCATATCCTGCCACCAGCTCCTTTGCTTTTACTGGCAAGGAATGCAGTGAAGACAGACTCCAGGCAAATGTTTAGAGAGGCAAGGTAGAGAACAGCAAATAAAAAGACAAATACAAATACAAGAGACAGAGCGAGAATACAACAGCAGGAGATAAGAGTACTGGCACGGAGTACAGGGAGTGAAGGGGCACTGGCAGGCCTTTCACTTGAGATGCTTTTACTTGCCCATAGAATAGCAGCAACACAGAAACAAAGCTTGGCACGGGAAATCACTCCAGCTCTGAGGCCCCTGTTTCCCAGACAATGCTGCCCAAGCCCCCGGAAACACAGATGGGATTGCTGACCTCCCGACTGATGGCTGCCATCTCATCTTCCGACAGGTAGGTCTGGCTGATGACATTGCTCAGAGTGCCTCCATCCATGTACTCCATAACCAGGGACAGTTCCTCACCCACAAGGTAGCTGAAAGAAGGAAACAAGGGCATGGAGATGAATGTACATGGCTAGGTTGCTGTTTGGAAAAGAAGGGTTGATTCTTCTTTTATGGTCCCTTTGAGACAAAGACAAAAAAAAGGAATAGACATTTCCTCTTGGCTGTGCATTGTTTGCCATCTGTGCAGTCTCAAGGAGAAAGGCACAGCTGCAAAAAAGGAGATGTCTTAGATGGGCAGTAAGCAAAATGTGCAGTTTAGAAACAGCCCAGGTAAAAAACCTGTCATGCATGGTGTTTCTGGAAAAAAGCACCTAATCTTCCTGGCATGCATAGCAATGAAAACCAGTGGCAACAATCCAAGGGAAATCCTTGTTAGTTTACCTGGACATAAGAAGACACTTGAAAAAAATCAAGCTCTAAAACGAAGTGGTGACTGTGAATATAGAGATCATTGATTTAGTAAGACACAAATCATCTGGGTTTTTGAACAATTTTCAAATACCATGTGCCAGTGAAGACTCATGCAGACAAAATGCAATCTCTTCCCATCCACCGGAGATGAAAAGAGCAATAATAATTAGCCAATAATTACAGCTCTATTTTCTGCCACTGACCAAAGTGGGATTTTACCTTGCATGTTTGCAATATGTAAACAAACAATCATGGGATAAAAGCACAACTCACCTGTCTAAACAGTTGACCAGGTTGGGATTTCTATTCACCTTCATGACCATGAGTTTGTTGACTTTTAGTTCCTCCTTCCTCAGTCCTTGAAGCTGTATTTTCTTGATGGCCACCTAAAATGACATTGAAAATCAGTAATTTGAGAGGTTGGTGGCACGAGACCACAAGGCACGTGGAGCGAGTGATTTTGCAATGACACAGCTGAGCTGTGCCAAACTGCCTTGTGATTAGGCACTGCAGTAATTAGGAACTGACATTCCAACAGCCCATTTCTCTGCTCCCTTGGGAGCCAGTTACAGGACATGTGGGGGCACTGACATTTTGCCTTGACCACTTGGTAACAGTGGTGTCTCAGTTATCATCCACAAACCTCTGACCACACTCTCTTCTGCTTGGTTTGGGATTCAGAAGAAGTAATCCATGCCTTAATACTCTGTGGATACATCTTGGGCTATGGGCAGGGCTTAGGGCTTTCAGGGACGCCTTGCAGATCTCTCCCTATGTGCAGTTCCCAAGTGCAGCACTGCAGGTGGCTAAGGATCTGCCAGTAACTTTCAGATGGATTTGCTGGCAGCCAGAAATGAGAATCCAGGACTCTGAAGCTGTAGCCCCAAAGAGCAGTGAGGTGCTCGAAGGCACCACCTTTGTTTTAGCAATGGAGAGCAAGTGAGCGCATCCTTCTTTGAAAGGAACCGCTGCCCTCCGTGCCTTCCTTCCGGCAGCTGAGGAGGACAAAGTCCCAAATGTGTTCTGTGGGCTGGCACCAGTCTGTGCTTCTTGTGCCTTTTCAGCACAGCTCTGCCCAAAGCTCCAGCCACAGCTCACACCAGAGGGGAAAGCCCTCAAGTGCAGCAGAGTCTGCAGGGGCTGTTGACATTTACCTCTCCTCCTGTGGCAGTGTCGAGTGCTCTATAAACGTCTCCAAAACTCCTAGAAACAAAACAGAAGCAGAGAGAGGAGAAGCCATTTAGATCTTGCAGTGAAAGCCAGCCCACACAGGAGATCTCTGCTGTAAATGCCTGCAGGACACTGGAAGCATGAAGATGTCTTTGACAATGCCTTCTGAGCACACCTAGAAATTCTGATCAGCACTGACAATCTAAGCCCAGTGCCTGAACACATTTGCAGTTTGTCTGACTTCACACTTGATACCTATTCCACCAGCAAAACACCTGATGCATAGTTTTGTACCATTAACATTGCTTGGACTCACCCACTGCCAATATTTTCCAGTTCAATGTATTTTAGAATAGGACCTTCCATCTTCACCATTCTCCCTGAGGGAAACAAAATGCAAGATGTTCACTTTAAAGCAGAGATCCCAGCTTCCAGGAGATACAAAAGGCAGCCCCACTGTCTGGAGTTCTGAGCCTCCCTTGGTGGACAGCTGGCTAACAAAAACAGGAACAGCAACTGGAACACCAAGAAAAGAACAGCAGGCCCACAGCACAAGTGGCTGTCACAGAGACTGATTTCCAGCATCCTTTGAAGGGAGAAACCTCTTGACAGCAGGCACACAGGGAAGCACAGGGAGATACATTCACAGGAGACTGAGACCAGAAGAGAATACCTACCTAGGCAAGTAAGTTTGTCATCTAGAAACATTAAAGAGAGCTGGAAATAACAGTGCCTTTGTTTTCTTGGGAATAAACACTGTGAGATTTAGAAAAGGTTTCCTACTTGCTAAGATTAAATGCACCTGGACATGTAGAATCAATTCCTCTGAACAGATGCCAAGTCCAGAACAGGAGGAATATTGCCAAGTGTTCCCATCTTTTCCACCTTGCAGCAGTTTGCCAGAAGAATGCCTCTGTGTTTGTAAACCAGAGCAGCTCATGCTAGAACCAATCCCCACGGGGCTTTCAGCATCAGGACCCTCACCCTTTATGAGCAGGCTGAACCCAAAGACGCCCTTGCCCGTGCCCTGCGTGAAGAACCGCGCCGCTTCTCTTCACCCTGACAGCGCGGCTCAGTCGCTCCCATTGCACTCGCCCTCTCGGCACCACACACGTCCCCATCTTCTCAACTCGGCACGGCGGGCATAGGCACAGAGGACAGCAGTGCTCCCCAGGCGCCCCTGTGACACAGAGAGCTGCCAAGAGGAGATGCTGACCCTCTTGTGAGCCCAGGCCGTGCGAGGCAGAAGCTGGCCCAGAGCAGGGGCTGCAGCCTCAGGCAGCTCCGCGCTGCAGCAGCCGGGCAGCAACGGGACCCTCCCAGCTAAGGAAGGCTCCAGCCTCTGCATTCCCACAGCCCTCAGGGGCAGGGCCGTGACCACAACAAGGCTGGCAAAGCCCAAGCATGAGCACTGACCGGCACTGATGGGAAGAAGCCAGAGTGAGCCTTAGCCCCGGACAAGCTGTTGCCCCCATTCAGGACACAACAGGATGAGCTTTGAGATCAGCCACACCCAGGCACAGATCAGTGCCCTTTTTGTCCCAACAGGTGATGGCAGACACAGAATCCACTGGGCTCCCTTCTCAACCCTACCAGATCTTATCTGAGAGCACAGCACTGGCAGCTGTTAAGGGCAAGAAGCAGATTCATTGGGTTGTGCTGCAGAATCACAAAGGGCTTGATGTGTTCTCCTAGAGACTGATTTCAGCAGGACTTCTGCCAGTGGCTGGGACTCAAGCAGTCACAGCCTTCTGCAGATCCAGGAACAATCCCTGCTTCTGCCTTCGGGAGAGAGAAGGGAAGCCCAGGCAAACTCCAGCCAGTCTAAGCTGCCCTCAGAAGCAGCAGGAACACCCAGAGCTCTCTCTTGCTGCCTCGGAGCAATGCCAGCACTTCTGTGACACTAAACTGAGCAGAACCCTTTGGTACAGCTGTGCTGACATGTGCACACAACTCACTGTCCCTCAGATAAGAAAGATACCAGACGTACTCTGCTGCTCCAGGGAGTCACCCGCCATCTCCTGTTGCTGAGCAGCAGCTGGGTCAGCACGGCAGGTGAACCAAGGGCTCAGGCTCCACTTCTTCAGCTGGAGAGCAAAGGCTCCTTGGGATGGCACTGCTGCTTCTGCAGCAGCTTCAGTGTCAGAGTCGGTGTAGATCTGAGACAAGAAATGAGTTGATGTCAGGAAGGTGTGGCAGAGATTGCCCTGAAATGCAAGAGAGATTGCCATTTGAAATGCAAGCCCTTAGGAAGCTGCTGTCAGCCACATGCAGAGCTCTTCAACTGGATTGCTTTGGATGTCCACTTGTGAAACCAAATGGTCAAAACCAAAGGCTGCTTTTACTTGAGTTCATAGCCAGTTTCTTGTTCTAAAGGATGACTGCAGCAATGACTGCTCCACTTCTCCCAAAGACTCCTTTCCCCCTCCTAGGTCTGCAGATACATTTGCAGCTCCTCATTCTAATATTCTACCTCCTGCCATGAAATTCTCTTTTTCTGCACCTTCCTCGGGACGTGCTTATCCTGCAGCATCTCTGGATGGGTCAGTTCCTGGGCCTCATGCCAGCCTCGGGGCTCTTGGTTGCCCGTCATTTGCTGGAACTCTCTGCAGGCTGCCAGGTAGGATGGTGACACTTCCACCTCAAGTCAAACAGAACAAAGCAGTCAGAGACTACAGCTTGTCCCTGTCAGCCAGGAGTCATCGACTGGGAAGAAAGGAAAGAAAAGGACAGGAGCATTCACAAGGGATACAGACAGCTTGTAGCTTGTATTCCAAATCTATGTGAGTGACCATGTTCACCTGCAAAAACACCTCAAGAAACAAGGCCACCTGGAAGAAACCAGCAGGACTTCATTCGGGTGACTGCTGGCTAAATGGCCAGAGGAGTAATGCCACTGTCTAGAGCATCAGCTGAGATCCAGCAGAGCAGGAAGTGTCCCTGAGAGCAGCTCTGACAGAGGCCTCATCAGGATGGCACTCAGAGGCATCACCCACCCCTGCTGCTCTGCACTGGAAAGGCAGGGCAGGCAGAAACCACCCCTTGGGTGACTGCAGTGCCTAGTGCTATTTCACTCGCTTGCTTTTCTAGAGCCTTTTGCTCCTGAAAGAGGCGATTAATTTCCTCTTTGATGATTTTAATTTTTTCGTCTAGCCTCTTCTTCCTTACCTTGATCCTAGCCTCAGTTTCCTGCAGCTGTGCCCCCAGCTTTTCGTCAATTTTCTGTAAACAAGGGAAAGGACTCTCTTTCATGAGTGGAGTGGCTGCCATTCCTTCATTCACCTGTTTTTGTGGATTGCCCCTCTGCATAGGGAGATTCTTCTCCTCTTGGATGTCTTCATTCCTCCTCTTTGCTGCCATGATGGCACTCTGAGCTTCGGGCAGCTCTGCTTGTGGCTCTGCCTTGATGTTCTGTACACACAAAAGCAGAGCAAGTGACTGAGAGCTGCCATCAGGCTCAGCTTTTCTCTCTTTTAGCCTCAAAATCACATTTATTCAGCCCCTTCTTTCTGCTTCCCTACCCAGCTCTGCTTCCACTGTAACCCTCCTGTCCTGGTGCTGATCTCTGCAGATTGCAAGGCTCTGTGCTTCCACTGCCTGTGGGACTCCTGGCCTCCTCAGTCCCAAGAGCTCTGGTTTATGCCCCTCTTCCTGCCCTTCCCTCTGTCACCTGGCCAGTCAGGCTTACCTGGCCATTCTCCTGTGGCTCTTCCACCTGCTGCCTGAGCTGCTCTTCCTGCTCTCGGGCTGGGAACAGCTCTCCCTGAGTCTGGCATGGCATCTCAGATGAGGCAGTGTGCTCCTGCTCTTTCTCTAGAAGCACCTGCACAGAAAGCAAGAGAAGATGGGTTTCAACTTCCCATACGACCTTTGTGGGCCAAGACTCAAAGGCTGCTGGGCTCACACGTTCCCAAAGCACTGTACTGCTGCTCTCCTGGGTCGTTCTCTGCCCAAGTGGAGGCACAGATTCCAAAGTGACCCTGGCCCTACAATCAGGGGCCATCTAGGACTGAAGCTCCAGCAGCCTCTCAGGCAGTTGACAGGGAAGGGGTGGCATTTCTCAAGGGTCTGGTGAGGGCCTCCCTCTGCTTCTGCCATGTCCTGTTTGTCTTTCAGTAGTGACTGACTCCCCGCCCAGTCCCACAGCTCCATCCTGGCTCTGCAGGGGCTTCCTGGGTGAGCTCACTCCTTGTGAGAGACACTTCTGGAGTTCACATTCTCTCCAGGCCTGCACCAGCATTCCTTCCTCCTGACATCCACACTCTCGTTAGAAAACCGGGTCAGTCAGGAGATAAGGATGCACGCAAAGATCTCTGATGGAAGTCAGAGAACCTCTATGGCCATCTCAGTATATGGAGGAGGACCAAGGTTTTTCTTCTCCCTCTTTTGTCAACTGAGAATTCTGACCAGCAGTAACAGAGTTTCTCATAGGGCCCCATTAATGAATGCACTTACACAGCCCTGGGGATGCCAGTGAAGGAAACCATGTGTCATGTAATGCATGTACGAGCAAAGTCGCCAGATCCCAGCTACAGCATGGGATAGTTCCACTCCCTTAGGAAATGCAAAAATTTAAAGAATAAAAAGAAGGCTTCAAGGCACAAGAGGTTGGAGAGGAAAACAGGAGGGGCAGAAACAACCATCTCTGGAGGGGGAAACATCTCTGCCTGCTCAGGATCCATCAATGGAACTTGTCGCTACTCCTCTCCTGAAGGGATGGCTTTAGGTGAGCTTTGCATCTTCCACTGCTTTGGAGCAGAGCCAGAAAGATTCAAATAGATAGATAGACAGATCTCACTTTTATAATCTCTCTTTACTGTGCTGTGGTATTTACATTCTTTGAACACAGAGAGATATAATTCCCTCTCCTAGGTTTTTTTAAGGGAAGGTAGTGAGAAACTTAGAGAAGAAGAGAAAACAATTATTATCTCTACTGGCTGTTCTTTTTGTTTAGTACATGTAGAATGTGTCACAGTGATTGTTTACTGAAAGTGATTTGTTAATTGGATTTTAGTGATAGTTGTTTAGCTTGATTAGCTAATTAGATAAAAGCTGTGTCATGACTTTCTGGAGACAGTCACGAGTTTTTCTTTCGTAGCTTTTTAGTATAGTATCTCTTTAGTATAGTTTTAATATAGTACTAGTGTAATATACCATAGCTTAAGAAAGCATTTCTTTAACCTTCTAAATCATAGAGCCAAAGCACATTATTCCCCACGGGGGGTTACCCTGAATCAATACTGTCCTTTCTGTCACTACACACATCAGCACTCGGCAGCAGTGCCCCAATCAGCAGCCATCCTGAACTTGCTCTCATGTTGCTTCAGTAACCCACACTCTTGGGGAATCTGGAGCGTGTGGGTCCCTACGGAATGCAACCAGACCCAGAGCATTGCACTGGGAACTGCACTCTTTGTGCATCTGTGCTTGGGCAAGTTCTTCTGTTGGACTCGACCACACTGATGGTGCTGAAGTGGCTGGAATCAAAAATGCAGCCCAGCCCCTCCCAGCTCCTCTAATCTCTGAGCACCAGCTGGAATGCCAGGGCATTGATTTCCTGCTCAATTCCCAAACACAACAAACACTGATTCCCTAGGCTGCCAAAAGACACAGGAGTCATTAACCTGAAAGTGATGTGTTTCTGTCAGTGCTGGAAAAGGGCAGGAAAGATTGAGAAAAAGCTCCCTTGCTCCCTGGAGAAGGAGAAATTACCCAAGGCTTGTCCTTCTAGCAAACAAACAAATAAACAAAATATGAAAGTGTTACCTACTCCAGTGTCTAAAGCACTTGGATGCAGTGAAGGGATGTTTGGCAGAGAAACAACCCTCGTGCTGAGCATTGGCTCTATGGATCCAAGGCAGGGATCAATGGCAGTCTGCCTGAAGGTCCCTCATGAGCCCCCATTGTCCAGGCTAAAGCTCCCTCAGCACCTCCTCCCTGGCCTTGTGCTGCACCCCTTGCCCAGCTCCCCTGTCCCTCTGTGCCCACGCTGCAGCCCCTCCATGACTTTCTGCTTCCCAGGGCCCACAGCTGCACACAGCACTCCAGCTGTGGCCGCAGCGCTGCCCAGCACAGGGCCACACTCCCTGCCCTGCTCCTGCTGCCCCACTGCTGCTGGCACAGCCACCGTGCCCTTGGCCTTCTTGGCCCCCTGGCCCCACGCTGCCTCATCTTCAGCTGCTCACGGCCGCCAGCCCTGCGTCCTTTGGGCCCACGCAGCTCCCCAGCCACAAAGGTGCCCATTGCACTTCAGATACAGCAGGCACTTTTGCAAGATGGCCTTCCTGTTCTACAACGATATCTTCTAAATAGATATCATAAAGTTTGATAAGAATAGAATTGTAAGGCACTCTGACTAAATCAAAATGGTCTAACTCAACTGTACAGGAAATTGCTCTTAAGTAAATATTCCACCCTATCTGCCGTCAGCAAGCAAGGTTCTCTCTGCAAAACTGGATTTGTAGTTCTTCAAAGCTCTGAGATGGAAATTTTAAAATATCCACTTATGCCTTTGTAATTTTGGTTGCAGGCATGAAAATTGATTTTCTTTCAGCCTTCCTAGCTGGCCCTCTACACGCTATTGCTACTGGCCAAGCTCTCAACTTCCTCTACAATTCTTAAACACCAGGAACATGAAATGTTCCTTTCTCACTCACCTCAGGGCCAGCACTGCTGATTACACGCTTCAGGTGACCTGTAGTGGGCAGGGAAAATGAACCAGATGGTGTGTGAAAACTGCTTGGGCTGCTGAATCCAACAGAAAAGTCAACCCAAACAGAGAAGATTTCCCATTTTGTAACATCCCTCCAGGAGGTATATTTCATTCACACAGCCAGCAAGGAATCAGGACAGCATTCTTGCTTTTGCCTATACTTCAACCTGTTTAGCCAGTAAATGAATACAAACATGACCAATAAAATCCAAATTGTTCTTTAACACTCAATGCTCCTGTTCTAGAAAACACATAAAACAGCTTTTTAAATCCACTCCTTCAGGTCTTTTTTTTTGGTTTTTTTGTGTTTTTGGTTTTTTTTTAATCAACTGCATGCACTAATTCTCTTTTATTTGCTGGAAATGCTTGCCCAGAAATGCTTCCCCAAAATCCCCCTGAGCTGTGGCAGACACTCACTGCTTTAGAGTTTGCATTTCCTTGCAAAGAGAATCACTAGTTAAGCACTTGGTAAAGGGTCAAGTTAGACAGTTAAATCCTTTCATGACAAAATTTAAACAGAAATAAGCTTTCCCTGAATTCTGGGAACAACTGCAGAGATTTTAAAAGGCATTCCAAGAAGGTCTGCCAGTCTGCATTTTCAAAGGTGTCTTGCTTGTCCCAGCAAACTGAGGAAATGACAGACTCTGCTGCCACAGACTCTCCCGTGCAGGGAACGGAAGCCCTGCCGGTTCCCCTGCAAATGCTGCCCCTGTGGCTACAGACACCCCCTTTGTAGCTGAACGTCATGACGGGAGCTTTACCAAAGCACTGGCATCCTAATGCTCTTTCTGTTTCAAAATCAGAAACTCCGTCAATAAGAAAGAGCAGGAAGACATACAAAAGCCAGGTTAGTTTACACCCTAACCAAGCAGAAGGGAAACCTCTACTTACGTGCAAAGTGTGTTATATAATAAATAGAAAAGGAAACGCCATAAGCAGCAAAAGCTGCTTTGGCAAGGTGGTGAATCATGCTATTAGTGTTGTGCAAGTTTGCCCCAACACTAAAAGAACAAGCCTCTTGTCAGTGGGCAGCTTCCCACTGACAAACACCCGGACCAGGAGGGGACTCCTGCTCTCAGCAGGCCTTGGGCTGCCCTGACACTCAGGCCTTCCGTGCACCAAGGCAACCTTCTGATGCCACTACGACAACGTGGCAACCATGGCCTGACATCACAAAGGGACAGCTCTTTGTTGGTCTGTGAGTTTATGCACAGCAATAACCAACCTTCCCTACAGCAAACACAAAAGAGCCTGGGAAGTTCTTCTCTGTCACAAAGCAGCACAAATTCCCCTCATGAGCCAAACCCTATTGTTCAGGGGATCCAAGAGGAACTCCAAGAGTGTCTCAAGCACCTACAGCCTGTATTCCAGCTGAGCACTCAGATGGGACCCAAGCAAAGGAAACCAGACCAAGACAATGGCCCACAGCATTGCACATGTGAGAAATGACTCTCACTTTTAAAATTTTAAAGGTTTAGTAAACCTTAACAAAGGACTGACTAAGAAAAATTATTGCAATGGGAGTCTCTGTGACTAGCAGCCACCTGGTCATTTACAAAAAGGACGCTCTGTCTTTCATACTCTCAGCTCCTCCAAAAGTTTTGTCAGTCAACTCTTTCTCTGCTGTCCATTGGTGGAGATTACTTTCCTGCATCCTGACTGGAGGTCAGGTGTTGTTACACCCTGCCTGCTGGTCACAAGCCAGCCCTCCCCAAATGCCCTGACTACCAAGGCTATTACAAGGGGGATGGGAAAGAGGACTATGGGAGGATATATTACAATGCCATCACTACACATTTGAACATCCACATAACATCTGCTTCTTAATTGTCAGAGCCAACCATTGCATTACTCATCCAGAACACACAGAACCAGGAGAGAGGCCACTGTTGGCATCACAGCTGAAATCCTTCCTAACAAATCTCCCCACATATTTGCACCTTTATTGGACATGCCCAGGGCTCCGGTGCGGGTACATCTCTGCCTTTCTTCCCCTTTGGCAGCAGTTGAAATGGCAGCATCTGCCCACCAGCAGCAGCTGCTCCAAGCTGGGAACGCCGCTGGCCGTGCTGATTTCCAGAGGCTTCTGTGTGCCAGGGGAAGCCAAGGCAGGAGCGGGTTGAACGGTGCTGGCGCTGCTGCTGCTCTGTGCCAGAGAGCCCCGGCTGGGCAGGGCACGGTGCCCACTGCGCTGCGGGCTCCTTCTCCTGCCACAGCTGGGCACACCTGGCAACAAGGCATGACAACCTATGGGCAAGCCAAGGGGTGTCTGGGGCTGCACTGCTCTGCACACACCCAGCACAGCTGCAGCACACAATTTTAACCCTCAAACAGGTAAACTAAAGGGAAACAGCTGGAAAAGATTTCATTTGAACCATTCCTTATGCTTCAATAGAAATGACCAAAATGAACGTTACTGAGCAGGGCCCAATCCACACTGCCAACTCAGTGTGAGAAAAGAGGCATTACTTTATTTCAGTGCTGGGTGCATGAGGAATCACTTCCCTGAAACATGCACACCCACGGGTTAGTATCCACGGAACTAAGACATGACTTTCATTACTTTTATTCATTACTTTGCTCAAACTCACAGGCTAAACATTCTCACAAAGTGTTTGACATGTTTAAATCACTTCCCCAAAATTACTGACATTTAGAGTAGGGGTCTCTTGAGGGTCTCTGGTGGTCATGTGGTGAACCTCCTGTTCCTCAAATTCTCCTTCCATGGTTAAGAGCCTTCTTCTCCTTGAATGCATTGCAGCTATGTCCTCATTAGGCCCGCTGTCTTTATTCTCAAGGCTAAGACATCCACTTGCACACATTAACCACTGGCGTGAGGGAAGGTACGACTAAGCACTGCCTGTTAAAGATTAACACATTCACAATTTGTTGCAGGTCAACACTTCCCCAACATCTCTCGTTCCTTCTCTGGGAATCAAACACAAGCATTTTGTGATCCCTGAGCCCAAGGCCGCCTCCAGCCCTCCTGTCACCCAGCAGCCCTTCTCTCCTCACAAACAGCAGGCCCAGCAGGGCCTTCCCTCACTGGCTCCGTCACCAGCTGTGTCAGGAGTTCTCTGTCACACACTGCAGGACCATCCTGGACTGTTTGCTCTCCGCTGCACTCTGTTGCCAGCAGACATCCCCACCCTGCTCCATGCCCCTTGCAGAACCCTGCACCTGCTGTCCATGGGCACCTGGCAAGGGGAGGCACTCACGGCAGAGATGCACCAGCTGCACTGGGCAGGAACCAAAACCCTCTGGCGGCACAGCTGCTGGCCTGGGTCTGGCACAGCTCTGCACGCCCCACTCCTCATGGGCTTTGGGCTGGAAATGCAATTGCATTTTCTGCCTCATGGAGAAACACCAGGGCTGCACAAACAACGGCCAGCAGGCCACATCCCAAAGGCACTGCAGCATGGAGCTGAGAAGGAAGAAGATCCTTCCCCAATTCCTAACCATACCAAAACCACCATAAATGGGATTTTTAATCTTCTGAATGTAGAATTGATTCACAGGGTGACAAGGGAATCTTCCAATGGAGTTGAAGTTTGGTAGAGTTTTTATTCTGAGTCCTACTCAGACTGTTGATTTGAAAATTTATTTTAAAATATTTTTAAAAGGCTGTGCAGTCATACAGTTTTGTTCTAATACCAAAATAGCTAGGTGAAATGTACTGGCATTTTAATTACATCCAAACTGATTAGACTGTAAAAGCTTTCCTGCAGAATAGCCACTAAACAAGAAATGAAAATTTGTGGACTGTTGACTTTGCAAATTTCTACTAAACTTATCAGACAATGAGGCATTTTTAGGTAGATCATAGAGCAAACTAATTCCCATGGATAACTTGATTTGGATGAACCTGTTGATTTCAAATTAAAACTGCCAGCACATACTAAGTGGAAATCTGAATACTCACTTCCATGAGCTCTGAATTATTAGATAGTCATTGTTTGCCATATTAACAAAAATAACATTCTGGCTATATTTTTACTTACAGTCAGCTCTTCAACACTCTTTGTAACACCAGAATGAGAGTTTGTAGCAATGTGAACCATGGGTTGGTGGAGCATTGCAGAAGGCTCTTATGCCAGCACTAAATGTTCACATTTACCATAGCATCACTTCTTGCATTTAATTTCAAGCTCAGTTCCTGCAGTATAGATTCACACTTGTAGTCTGTATTTGCAGTTGGTTCTTACTTTCCTGTCCAGAAAAAAAATAATGCTTGGATCTCATATCAAAATAAAACGAGGAGAGAGTCAGGTTCTGGATAGGTATAGCAAGAACTAAGAGATTTATTTGCAAATATGTTGAAGAGTTTTTTGTACATGCTGCAAAACCAGCAGATTAAAAACTTGCACTCTAACTTGCAAGCTGAGGTTTGCCTGTTCTCTCTGGACTGATTTCTTGAGGCCAGACACTGAACCTAACCAGTAAGAAAATCAAAACCACAGGAGTAGTTTGGAGAATATTGTAAATTATTCTGTCATGATGCTTTTTGCCTAAAAGTTCTGGCCATCATCCAATTGGAGTAATTAGAGGAGATCGAAGCCATCACACTGTGCCTGTGCACACAATTCCTTCCCAGGAGTAATCCATGAAGCAACGCTGACAAATCCACACCAGCAGCTGCTGCCACACAGACATGAAGCAGAGAATATGTATTTCTGCTACACTTGGACAGCTGAAGATGCCTCTGCTGAGCTAATTTTAGGGACTGCCCACCACAGATGAGACCTTGTGGTCAGTCTCCAGCAAGTGAGGGCAGTTAATATTCTGCCTAGATGAAGTAAGTCTAGCAATACATAGACCATGGAGCCTGAGGAAAGCCAGAAGCTGTGGGAGATTAAATTTGTTTCCGTGTCTTTCTTTTTACTCATTAATTACAATCAATTATTTAAAGAATGGAAACTTTTGGCATACCATTGGCTGGAAGGTTGGTCAGTCTTCCATTCATGACTCCTCTGAAAGCATCGCCACAGTGTTTTTTTCAGTAGCTCTTCCATCATCATGGCTCACACAGCATTTCCTGCAGCTCTTGCTGGAGTCAGGGAAAGGCACCAGGAGAAGGGGGAGGAAGCTGTGTGCAGAGACTGTGTCAGCTGAAGAGACATTTGTTTCCTCTGATTTGGCTGAATGGCTGCAGGAACCTTGCTGGCACTGCTGGCGGGGTGGCCTTTTGCAGGGCTGGGCAGAGTTTGGGGCCCAGGATCCCTCCTCTCGGTGGGACACCAGGGTGAGCAGCCCCTGTCCCAGGCAGGAGCAGAGGTTCTGTGGCTCTGCCCTGGGCACAGGGACCTGCCACTGCCATGAGCTCCTGCCGCGGCTCCTCTGGGGCAGCTCCTGCTCTGCAGTGATGATGGGCGCAGCTGGGGGTGGCTGCAATGGAGGGTGGCTTCCAGAGGGCTCTGCTGGTCTGCCACACTGGAGCCAGCAGAGCTTCTGGAAGGAGTCTCCTCTTGTGAGCTGCTGGAGCTGGAGCTGGCACTGGCCACAGAGCCGCTGTGTTCATCCCTGACAGGACCAGAGCACAGCAGCCTCTGGGCCTCCTTGCTGCACGATGGCACTGAGGAGGCCATGGACCAGAGGTTCAGTATGTGTGACTCAGTTTCCTGATAAACTGCGCTAAGAAAACCCTGCAGATCTAAGACACTCCAAGAAATCTGTTGGCACGTTGGGAACTCAGAATTGTTTGCATTTTGAACAATTGTCCTATGAGCGCTTTTGATTGTTTTTGTAATTTTGTGTTGATTCAGTTGATCCTTCAGAGAAGCTTTCCTAATAATATAAAACACCGGGAATTGTGGAGACCCTGGGGGGCATTCCCTGGTCTAGGGAGACACAAGAAGCTTCCCTCAAACGCTGTTAGACCCCATTGGCTCCTTCCCCTGTTCCTGTGTCTGTTACTGTGCTCCTGAGCCACACCTTCCCTATTCCCTGATTGGCCCCCTTGTCTTTGTACTGCCCCGAGATCAGGGTCAGCCCCCAGGCCCCTGTGGAGACAAAGTGAGACCCTCTGTGTGTGGGTGCTGGGAGCTGAACATCTCCCTGCACAGCTGAATAAAACATCTGTGGAGATTATGCAAAGGTCCTTTTTGCTTCTTTACCCTGGACTATGCTAGCAGCAATTCAGACTGCTACAGAGGAGAAGCTGCAGTACTGGCACCAAGGTTTTGGCAACTTGACCATAGGCACAGAGGGTGTGCAGGATGCTGCTCTATGAATTCCTTAACCAGCCATCTCTGGTGCTGGCATATTCCCTCCAGCTTCTGGTGCAGCCAGGGCCACCTTTGGTCCAGCAGATGACATTGTTATTTGAAAAATTGGGCCCACTCCTTGGGCAGGAGGCCATCCATAGGCTCTGGTCCTGCAGCCCCTGCTCAGCTGGGGACAGTGTTCCCTGTGGGGAAGATGGAGCAGACATCACAGGGTCTGGGGGGTTGTTTTCAGCAAGGTGGCCAGGCTCTCTGTCTGCTGGACTCTAGCAATTGTTTGGGGGAGCTGATGGCAAATTGTATGTAGTCCTGTTCATCCTACTCAGAAAACATGACAGCTTCTATCATTCTTCTGCAGAGTTGGCACGCTGGATTTCTCTTTGTCCGCTGCAGGATGCAGCCCAGGCAGAACTGGTGGTGACAGGGCAGAGAAAAATTCACATCCTTCTTAGAGCCCTGGCAGATGGGGCAGCTCTGTTCTGTCCCCATAGCCATGTCTGTCTGTCACAGCAGCAGGGAAGAGCTGAGGACCTTGAGCTGCTCTCATCAGCAATCTTGCTTGGCCAGAGCCCAAGCCCGAGCCAGAGTGGTCCAGGCTCTGTCAGTGCCCAAATATAAGCAGGAAGGGATGTTGTATCACAATCCATTCCTTGGTGAAGGAGGTCCATAGCAGCCTCAAGAGGCACCTCAGACACTCAACAGTCAAGGCAGTAACATATGGACAGGACACAGATGGCAGTTCACGGCTGGGAGAGCATTCGTAGGCATATCCAAGGACAAATTTCCCAGGAACTCTCCACAGCTCTGGAATCTGCCCACCAGCTTTGTCAGAAGCTTCAGCAGAACAACCAAAGTCCTAAAAAGCAGCTCCCAGACACTTTTCCTACCATCCTGCCTGAGTAGCCAGGTTGCCTGTTGCAAAACACTCTTTTTCTCCTCTTCCCCAATGCCCTGTGGACACTTGCGGCCAAAATAAAAAGCTCCTGGCCCTCTGTGTGATGTGACAATACAGTTTTTATATTTCCATGCTGGGATGAAAGAAAGCTGTGCTATGGGTCAGGAGAGGCCAGGACCCACTTGGCCTTCCTGCAGGCTGAGGGGGTCCCAGCAGACATCCTGCTGCTTTTTTGGGGAATGTGTGAGGGGGAGTGGAGGGGGTGACAGAGAGGCCGAGATCACAGAGTGGAAACTCAGCTCCAGAGTGGCAGTGCAGACTCTCCCTGCTGAATGCCTGCTGGGGCTGGCAAAAAAGGAAAATGCCCCAATAACAGCCCGGTGGCACTGTGTCTCAGGGACAGGTACAGGGAGGTGACAACAAACAGCAGCATGGCCCAGTCGCACAGCTCC
Organism: Melospiza melodia melodia; assembly: GCF_035770615.1. Classification (NCBI taxonomy): domain Eukaryota; kingdom Metazoa; phylum Chordata; class Aves; order Passeriformes; family Passerellidae; genus Melospiza; species Melospiza melodia. The sequence continues at coordinate 8,170,801 of NW_026948690.1, forward strand.
TAGGAAGCAGTGACAGAGGGGCCTCATGTGCCAGAGATTTCAGAAAGGCTGTCTTCTCAAATGGCCACTCTGAAACCCCTCTCTTTGCCTCTTGGGTTTGTGAATGCTTTTGACAGCCACAGCATCCTGGGGCAACGCGTTCCATGATTTCATTAAGCACTCCTTGAAAAGCACCTCCCATTGTTCAACTGAGCTGCTAGCCTGGTCATTTCAGAGGGTGCTGCCTTGGTGGAGAGAAAAATCAATCTTGTGCCTTTCAGGGAGCTGAAGGAGGAGGGACTCTTCACCATCAGACACCTGGCTGGGTCCCATTCAGAGGTCCTGCTTTGTAGACTTGGTGAGGTTTGCTTGGCAGTTACCAGTGAGGTGAGAACATTGTTCTGAATTGTCCCCCATACTTCATACACAGTGTGTAGAGTAGGTATGTGCTTGTTCATCTCCATGTGTGCTCAGGGTCTGCCTTCATTTCTGGTTTTAGACCTGATACTTCTAGTGTCTGTCAGCTATCTGTAGGAACTGTGGGTACATGCTGCTGTATTTACTGGCAGGTTCGGTATCTGACACTCATCTTTGAGTGTGGAGCCTTTATAATGCAATGTGCAAATGCAGAAACTGAGACACTATCGACGTTATTTGCCAGAGTCCCAGTCTCTGCCCAAGATGTAATACAACACTGCAAATTATTCTGTCTACCTGAGCCTGCGTTTTCTGTTTCCTGGCATAGTACTTCAGCTGCTGGTGTTGATTTTTTGAACAGGAGAACCTGACTCTTTTACCTTTATGACTTTTTCCTTCATGATTTGAAAGCAGCTCTTTATTTATTTTCTAGTAAAAGGGCCTAAAAACAAAGATGTGGACATTTAAGAAGGATTAAATAGAACACTTAATGACATTTTTATTTACGCCTGCAGTAAGCAGGTCTGAAGCCAGAAATTGGTGCCAGAGTAAGTGCCTTTCTGTGCTTGTGCTCTCCTGCTCTTCTGTCCTTGTATGTTCCTCTGGACACAGTGGGATGTGTTGTCATTTCCTGGGACTTCTGTTGAAGGCAACTGGTTTTCTTTCCAAGGTGATTCTTATGTTTCCCCTCATGGCTTCCACAGGTGACCAATCTCGGTTCCAAGGTGTCCTGCTCTGCCATTGTCACTCTGGGAGAGCTCTCTGTGACCTTGAAGAAGGACATGGACTCTGAGGTGGATGAGGTTGCTCGGGTCCCTCTCCAGATGGTGTCCAGCTCTCCAGAATTTGTTCAGAAAGCAGCCAGTCAGAGCCTGGGGATCCTGGTGGAGAATGTGACTCCTGCACGAGCAATGACTGCTCTCATGGACATGGGAGTCAAGTAGGTTCTTCTTCTTTTAGTGATGTTCTTCACCTTTGTGTGTGTGGGAGGGAGAAGGGATGAGACAGAGAAGGGGAATGGTGGGAGGGAAGGGTCCTGTATCCTGCATCTTCTGTGAACTCAGTGACTTGATTCTCCAACCAACCTCACTTCTGTCCTCTCATCACCTATTTCTGCCCTCCTGCAGCCCATCAGTTCTCAGAATCACAGAAGTGCAGAATATGGGGAGCTGGAAGGGGCCCATCAGGACCATTGAGTCCAGCTCCTGGCCTTGCCCAGAACAGCCCAAGGGTCACACCAAGTGCCTGAGATTGCTGTCCAAATGCTCCTTCAGCCCTGTCAGGCTTGGTGCTGTGACCACTGCCCTGGGGAGCCTGTTCCAGTGCCCAACCACCCTCTGGGTGAAAAACCCTTTTTCCTGATGTCCAAACTAAAGCTCCTCTGACTCAGCTTCCTGCTGCTTCCTGGAGTTCTCCCAGTCTGTCAGATTTTCCTAGATGTGGTGACTGATGGGGAAGGGAAAGTGCCTGCAAAGGCCAAGGATAGAGCCTTGTGCTTTTGTGGGCAGAGGGACAATTGCAATTGCAGCTGTGAGCAGTGTTTGGTATTTCACAGTGCTAACCACAGAGGCCCTGGGAAAACCACGTCTCCTCATGATGCCACTAACTTGAGAAATGAGGAGGGTCCTTGCCCCCATGGAGCACATGGGGGACAATCTGCTGGGTGTGGCACAGCCTGCACAGCAGGTGCAGCTCCTGCCAAAGGAGTCTTGTATGACTGTCATGGCCTTAGAGCTCTACTTTCTATTCAAAGTGATGTTTCATGTTAGCCTTGAGATGATGAATCACTTTACGGGCACGTTCACAGGCTGACAGCCATGGGACAGTTGAAGCAAATGCTGCCTTAAATGTTGGTGCTGGGCCTGATAGTTCCCAAGAGACACTCTCTAGAACAGGACAGCCTGGCTAAACTGCCTGCCACCCTTTCCTCAGCTTTCCAATAGGGTAAAACATTCAGATGGATCCATTGCCAAGCCCCACAGAAGAAACAGGCTGCATTGCTGGATATTCTGCAACTTCATAGCCCACAACGTGTTTTCCCTGCATTTTTTGTTTTCCAAAGTTCTGCAGATTTGGGGATACATGGGTGAAAAGAGCCTCAATCCTGCAGCAGGTCTCTGTGGTGGGCATCTGCCCCTGCTCTCTCCATTGCCCTTCCTACTCATGGCAAGGGGGGCCTGAAGCAACTCCAGACTGAGGACAAGGTGAAGGCAATCATGGCTGAGCCTCACACAGAGGTGAGGGGGGAGCTGGGCCAATCTCTGCTGGCAGGAAGGGTCTTGTGGCAGCCCAGAGAGGCTGTGCACATTGCCAGGGAACAGCTGTGCCCTGCATGTGCCCCTGCAATGAGCTGTGCTGCTGCCAGTGCCCCTGGAGCTGTGGGGCTGCTGAGCTGTGGGGCAGGCAGAGGAGCAGGAGGGTGCATGTGCAACTGAGCCATTCCTGGGGAGCACAGGTCTCTGGGCTCCCTGCTGTCCCAGGGCAGCCCAGAGGCCAGGCTGGGCCTGTGCCAGCTCTGGGCAAGTGGCTCAGGGTTTGCCCTGGCCTGCCTCGGTGTCTGCCAGCAGGAGCATGTTTCCCTGTGCAGCTGTTTGGACATTTCCAGGAAATGTGTCCCATGAAATATGGAGCTTCAGATGCTTTAGGTTTGCATGGTGGCCTCTGTTAAACTTTGTGTCTCCGCTTTGCAGATCTGACTTGTTACAGTCTTACCGAGAAGTTTTCTCTGGACACTTCCGATGTTCCCTCACCCACAAAGTCCTCGCCTCCCGTCCAGAAGAGCTCTCTCTCCTCCAAGCTCAGGAAGAAGCTGCCGCCTGTATGGAGAGTGTTTGAAGAATAGGATTGATGCGTTAGGCTTGATAGTTACAGCTGTACATATGTTCTGATCTTTAGATGTAGTTTTGAATTAATGTGTTTTGATTCTGTCTTTAAGTTTTGATGACATGTTTTTAATTCTATATATTTTATTTTGATGATGAAAAAAGTAAATAAATAAACAAAATTGAAAAAACCAAGAGGAGAATGTGAGACCAGGACCTGCCAGCCTAGAGATTATGGGACTGCAGCTCCCTCAATGTGCCAGTGTCTCACCACATCCTTTCCTCATTGGGCCTCTCCTCTTCCTCTTTGGCCATGTTTTCTTTGTGTCATTTGTGCTGCTCTTTGTTACTTAGCATTACAACAGAGTCACCTGTTGACCTGTTTGAGGGACAATGGATCCAAAAGATCCTGTCTAGTCAAAGGTTTTCTACCTAGGTGTGTTCTGTGCTCACCAAAGGCCTGAGCAAAGAAACCAAGAGAAGTGTGCCCAAATCCCAAAGCTTTGCTCCTTTGCAATCTCCCACAGATCTGGCTCACAGGTGTCTTCAATCACAATTCCATAGGTAAGAAGAGGTCGTGTATTTCACTGGGAAATGATACACTGCTTTGGCAAAGTCACCTGTACGTATATTTACCCGGGACAGCAGTGCAGCTGTGTTGTTTGCACCTTGTTTGCAGAAGGATGAGTGCACTGTGAGGCCAATAACAAGTGACAAGGGTTCCTCAGATCTGCACTGCAGCCTGGGTGCAATTCAGCCCAGAGCTAGGGATCATTTGTTCCCATGGACCAGTGCTTGCCAGTGGAATGAATTCCTGCACAGCAGGAAGAAGCAATTCTGGATTCAGCTCCAGCTCTTGGTGGGCTGCATGATCATTGACAATGCTGCCTTCCAGAAATTATTCTGCAGTTTCCTTTCATAGTCATTTGCAGCTTTGAAACTTCACATTTCAATTTGCTTTGCCTTAGGGAAAAACACTTCTGGGCCCAGTGCAAACTGAAACCTTTTGACAGCAAAGTCCTTATGGTTGCCAGCTTCTGATGTTACACAATGTCACCTGGCTCCATGTGTTTGTTTAGCTCTGGATCTAGTCCCGGCCTAGTAAAGCCCAGGCAGGCTGGCACATTGCAGGGAAAACTGGTCCATGAGCTTATGGGGTTGCCATCAGCGGCAGAGTGAATGTGCCCTGTGGGGATTCCTCTGGAGACAAAATTAGGGACCTACCCCATGCCACAATATTCTCTTAGATCTTTCTAAAATATCCTAGGAAAGGCTGTGAAACTTCACATCTCCTTGCACACCCACTGTTTGGAGAGGGGCGTTTTTGTCCCTCCTCAAAGTCATTGCTCTTGCACATCAGAAACATGAACATCCACCAACAGGAATGATGCATGGTCCTGCTGCTGCTGCTGCAGAGCTCTGGGAAGGTCAGACCTGGGTGTTACCAATATGAGCACTTAGTTAGCATTCCATGCTCCTTCAGGCTGTTCAGATCTCAGGGCTTTTTGTTTCAAAGCAGCCACTGCACCATCTCTAGGGAAGAACAGGAAATGGGAAACAGTGACTTGCAAGGGTGTGGGGGAAAACCTGAGGTGTCTGCATCAAAAGATGAATGGGAAGAGTGTAATTGCCAAAGCAAATGCTTCATTAAGATAGCAGGACCAGTTCTTTACTGCATGCTTGCATGAAGATCATTTGGGATCTCCTTTTTGTATCTCATGCAGAAAAGGAGCTCTTAATAATACCACGCCACTTAAACCAGATTGGGATGCAGCTCTGTAGTGGTTCACAATGAAGCAGACTGCCTGCTTTGTCACTGCCAGCCTGGTGAGACTGCAAGGGACCAGAGTGTATCCCATGCCTGTTTTGCCTCCAAGCAGAGCTTGGTTTTCCTCATTAGTGTGGAGTAAATACAAGTGTAATAAAATGGACAATTAAACTGGCCACTTTGGAGGATATGCTCATGCTTTCACACATCAGTCATGTACCTCATACACCCACGGCTTGTTACTCATCAAGAAGTATTTTAACAAAAAAACCTCAGCTCTCATGTTACATATGAAGAAAATTGCACAAGATCATCAAGAATTCTGCTGTCAGGAACAAGACAAGAGCCTTCCGACACTCACTTGCAGCTGTCCTGGATTGCTGCAGCCCTTTGTGAAAAGCTGCAGCTGACAGAGTGTTTGGAGTTGGTTTGGGCCTTTATGAAAGATCTGTGGAGCAGTGTGCAGGGCTCTCCTGGCAGGAAACTGTTTGTCCAAGCCCAGGGACACGGTGCCGGCAGGAGCGGAGCTGCCCCGCTCCCAGCCCGAGAGTCTGTGGGCTGAGCCACGCCGGGGAGACAAGGCAGCGAGGGGCTCCAGCCCAGCTGCTTCACTGCCCTGCCCGCTCCATGGAGCTCTGCCATGGGAGAAAGCCGACGCCGGACGAGCCCCCGAGCTTCCATCAGCTGCTGGAACTGCTCCGTGACAGCTCCTGTTCTTCCGAGAGAGACCCCAGCGCCTTCTTGTAACGCGTGTCATGGGAGGATTCTGTTTGTTAATAAACTGTTGGGGTTTTCCACTTTCATCTATTAGTAATAATTTCCTATTGCTGGAAAGGGGTTGTTGGAACACTTTAGAGGAGACAACTTATTGCACAATATCCTGTTTGAAGTTGTCTGAAACTGTGTGAGACAGATGGCTTCACACAGGAGCATCCCCAAGGCTGCTGAGGGAAAGGCACAGAGGAGGACAAACCCAGTATTTCTGAGGGAGACTCCTTGACACCAAACCAACCTGAGTGGTCAAACAGCAGACCTGATGTTTCGAGACATGGGCCACAGGGGAAACCTTTCAGTGTGTTTGGTCCAGGCTGGGTTATGCTCGAGGCAAAGGTGTGTCAGTGTGTTGGATAATACTCTTTTCTTGACCTAGAGATGGTGACACTGAGAGGTGTTTTAAAAACTTTTATTCCATTTTCAGTCTCATGAGAAGGGTGAGACAATACAGATGTTATAATTCACGCCATCACAATCAGAAGCCAACTACTTCCTAATTATAATACATTATAAGCATTTCTTGGTCTATCAGCCTTTTCGCCATGGCATGTTGTAGATGCCTTAAAGCCAATTATTTGAAACTACTCCTAGTGGGTCCCACTACAATGCATCTTTCATAGCTCTGTTTTTCCAAAGTCTTATTTGCAAGGCCATCTTTAGAAACTTTTTTCTAGCTCCATTTCTCTCTCAACAATATCTGTCCTATTCCATGGAAATTTTTAAGTTACCATTCCTTGTCTCAAGATTTATATACATATTCATACTTTGTGGGCCTTCTATTAGGCTCTAAAAACTTTCTACAAAACCATTTTCCACATCAGTGCACTTGGCTCCTTCTCTCCTCATTGTGCCTGGCAAGCACAGGAGCCCAGAGCTCCTGCAGAACCCATCACAGCACTCAGTGGGAGCAAACTTGTGTCCAGTCCTCACCTGGAGCTGTGGTGCCCAGCATTCCACCACATTGGAATGAGGAACTGTTCCTGCTCTTTCAGAAGGAGCTAAGGAGCTTTGGCCTCCAGATCAATTGTCTGCAGGCTCCTGCAGTGCCTGGTGCTGCTCCCTTGCCAGAGGCACCCCAGGCCAAGGGGGCACATCTGGGCTGCTGTGTCTGGCTCTGGGGCTCCCTGTTCTGGGCAGTGAGGAGGAGCTGCAGAGGCTCTGCAGGACTGACAGGATGGGCTTTGGGGCTGGCAGGAGAAGCTGAGGGACCTGGGCTGCTGGATCTTCTGAAGAGGAGGCCCAGGGCTCCTCCTGCAACTGCTGCAAGGGTGGTTTCAGAGAATCCCAGAATCAGCAAGGGTGGAACAGGCTGTGGAGATCATCAAGTCCAGCCTGTGCCCTGACACCACCTTGTCTCCCCTGAGCCTCCTCCAGGATAAACAACCCCAGCTCTCTCAGCCACTCCCCACAGCTCTTGTGCTCCAGACCCCTCCCCAGCCTTGTTGCCCTTCTCTGGACACGCTCCAGCCCCTCCATGTCCTTCCTAAATTGGGAACACCAGAACTACAAACAGCAATCGAGGTGCTGCCCAAGCAGTGCCCAGCACAGGGGAACAATCCCTGCCCTGCTCCTGCTGGCCACACCATTCCTGAGCCAGGCCAGAAGCCATTGGCCTTCTTGCCCACCTGGGCACACTGCTGCCTCATGTCCAGCCTGATGTCCATCACTCCCTGCAGGTCCCTTTCTGCCTGGCTGCTCTCCAGCCCCTCTGGCACCTGGTTGAGGGAGGGATGCAGAGAGGGAACGGGTCCAGATCCATTCCTTCCTGAAATGTGGTGTTTGCTGGCACTGCCAGTTCCCAGATCTTGATATTTCCCTATTCTGGCACAGCCTAAGTGCAGCAACTTGCTGGCAAAGAAAGCCAAAGCCAAAACCAAGCAAATACAAGGTACCTACAGCAGCCCGATCTCGGGTTTGCTGACACCGCCAGTACCCAGATCGGGAATGTTTCAGATGCCTGCACAGCCTAATTCCAGCAGTTTGCTGGCACAGAAAATAAGCATCTGGCAATTTCCCAGTGCCGGCACATTCCCCACCAAGATCTGGCAGTGCCCACATCTGGCAATTTCCCTCTTCTGGCACCACCCATATCCAGAATTTGCAGGCAAAGAAAGCTAAAACCTGGCAGTTTCCCCTTGCCAGCACCGCCCAATCTGGAGTTTGTTGGCAGCAGGATCCCAAAAAAGATGGAATGAAAGAAGGAAAGAAAAGCGGAAGGCATCCAGACCCAGTCCTTCCTGGAGCCTGGAGCCTGAAATGGGCTGTTTGCTGGCACTGCCAGTGCCCAGATCTGGAAATTTCCCTATTCTGGCACAGCCCAAGTGCAGCAATTTGCTGGCACAGAAACCCAAAACCTGTGGCAGCTTCCTGCTACTGGGTCTGGCACCACCCCCACATCTTGTGTTTCATGTAACCAGAACCCAGATTTGGAAATTTCTCAGTGCCAGCAGAGCACAAATCTGGAAGATTTCTGTCATTGGCAATGACACCACCCAGATTTGGTGTTGGCTGGCAGTGCCAGTGCCCAGATCTGAAAACTTCCTGGTGCTGGCACAGCCCAAGTCCAGTGATTTGCTGGCACAGAAAGCCAAAATTTGGAAATCTGCAGGTTCTGGCACCAGCACCATCCAGCTCTGGTGTTTCCTGGGACCACCAGTGCCCAGATTTGGAAATTTCCCGATGCCTTCACAGCCCAGGTCTAGCAATTTGGTTTTAGCTAGCTTAGGAAGAGAAGTTCCTTGGACTGTGACTTTCCTTTTTCTCGGAACTATTTAAACCTGCTCTGGACTGAAAACCCAGACAAACACCGGCAGCAGCTAAACACCTGTGGCCCACCAAGCTCTGGGACGCTGCATTCCAGCGCCAGAGGGACTTAAAAGAGACCGAGTGAGCCAACTACAACTCACAAAAAGGACTTTCTGAATTTGCCATCTCCACCACTGTCAGAGGTTTTATTTAATATTATTCATTTTTCATGCTTGTGAATACTTCACTTGTTAAATAAACTGGGGCTTTTTTCACTTTTCTCGAGGGAAGTCTTTTCCTGAACTAGTAGGGGGAGGGGCCATTTGAACTTGCTTTCTAGAAGGACCCCTTTTGGAGATTTCCTCCCAAAATTTGCCCTAAGCCAGCACAGTCATCATGAAAATTTCACCAGTGGCGTAATTTCCCGGTGGCAAATCTTGTGACAGAAGCTTGACCTTGTTCTCCATGAGAGATTCTTGGGAAGAGCAGACAGGAGAAGATTCCTGGAAAACTGAAACAGCTTTCCAGAACTAAAATGAAAGAAACAATCCAAGATGTTTTCCTCTATTTATTTCTATGCTCCCCTTTTCTATGTTGCATCCCAGTAATTCCAGATGCACCTCACCTCTAAGATTGGTGACTTAGTGATTTTTAGACACACTAAAATACCATGAGCCACACACAGTTTTCCTTCCCCTGTTTTTACAGGAAAGCAACACTGGAGATGTAAGTGCAGTGTTGGGCTCAGGTAGGAATCCTACCCCAAGGGAAGGTGGCCCTACAGTGTTTGACCCTCAGCAAGGACAATGCACAGCAGCAAGTGAGGGGATCGCTGTGCCAGCGTGCAGGAGTCAGGGCTCTGCATCTGGGCTCAGCACTGCAAAGTTCCCTTGTTTGGGCAGACGGAGGGGCTGTCCCCGGGGCGCGCGGGGCTCGAACGTGGGGCTCGTGGGGCGAGCGGGGAACGGACACGGGGACGAACGGCCCCGGTGCTTCAGTTCCAGCAGCAGCAGCGGCGGCAGTGGCGGCAACAGCAGCGGCGGCAGCAGAAGCGGCGGCAGCAAAGAGATATTTTGGATTACTCTCTTTCTTTCTCTTCTCTCTTTCTTTCTCTCTCTCTCCCTTTCCCGCTGTCGAGCACCCTTCTCTCGGGGTCCCTTGCCCGGCGTCCCTCTCCTCTCCCCGCCTCCTTCTCCCCTGCAGGGCTGGGCCATGCCCCCGGCCCGCCCCCGGCCCCGGGCGGGGCTGTCCCGTGCCCGGCCCCGGCCGTCCCGCCGCGGTCTCGCCTCCGCCCGGCTCTGGCCGTACTGGCGGTGGCGCTGCTGGGCGAGCATCGGTGCCTGGGGCGGAGGCGGCATCGCCGCCCTTTGCCTCCGCCTGGCCCCACCCCGGCCCCAGACCCAACCCCGGCCCCGCCCCCGTCCCCGGCCACAGCCCCGGTCCCAGCCCTGGTCCCGGCCCCGGCCCCGGCCCCAGCTCCTCCCGGGGCCCGCGGAGGACACACGTGACGCGGCCGCTCCCGCCGCCTCCGCTGCGGCTTCCCCGGCCTGAGCTCCGGCGCTCGGCAGCGCGGCCGCCGGCCCCGAGCCTCCCGTGCTGCGTTCCCGGGAGCGAACGCCTGGGCATGGCCGGCCCGGGGCGGGTGAGGGGCGCTCGGGGACCGTCGCTGGCCCCGGGCCGAGCGCTGACAGCCGCGTCCCGCCCGCAGGGATGGCGCAGGAGGCCCTGCAGGAGCAGTACTGGCTGGGATCGCTGCTGGGGCACGGCGGCTTCGGCAGAGTCTTCGCGGCCACGAGGCTCTCGGACGGCGCCCTGGTGAGTGGCGGGGCCGGCGGCGGGCGCAGGAGGAGGGGATGGAGGAGGAGGAGGGCGGAGGGCGGAGGATGGGGCTCGCAGTGCGGGCGGCGAGCTCACCCTGCTGCTGCCCTTGGCTTGCAGGTGGCCATCAAAAGGGTGCCACGGAACCGCGTCCGGCACTGGGGCGAGCTGGTGAGTGAGTGGGGCCAGCAGCCGGGGCTGCCGGCCAGGGATGAGCCGGGGCCCGGCACAGTGGGAGCCACCAGGACGCCCCGAGGGAGAGCGGGCGTGGGGCCAGCGCAGGGCGCAGAACATCCCGGGCTGGCTGAGGGCTTCCCCAGGCCTGGCACGGCATCGCCCCACTGACGGCATCGTGCTCCTCCCGCAGCCCGACGGCACCAGCGCACCCCTGGAGGTCGTGCTGCTGGCCAAGGTGTCCACTGGCTTCCCCGGTGTGGTCCAGCTGCTGCAGTGGCTCGAGCTCCCCAACTGCATTGTGATGGTGCTGGAGCGGCCAGAGCAGTGTCAGGACCTGCAGCGTTTCATTCGGGCACGGCGGTTCCTGCCCGAGGAGGAGGCGCAGGAGCTGTTCCGCCAGGTGCTGGAGGCCGTGCGGCACTGCACCAGCTGCGGGGTCCTGCACAGGGACATCAAGCCAGAGAACATCCTGGTTGACCTGGACACCGGGCAGGCCAAACTGATTGACTTTGGCTGTGGCACCTACCTGCAGGACACAGTCTACACTCACTTTGCAGGTGAGCCTACACAGGGCTGTGCTCCCGCTGCTAACATCTCATGGCCCAACATCTCTCAGCCCAAGCTGGCTGGGGCAGTGGGAGTTCTCCCTTTTGCTGCCAGTCAGGGCACTGAATCTTCAGCTGAGTTGCTTTAGAGCGGGGCTGGGTGGGCAGCCATCTTCCAGCCCTGCTGGCAGCCTTTGCCAGCCACTCTGCCCAGGACTGGGGCTGTGCTGGGGCAGCCAGCCCGATCAAAACCCCCGTGGGTAGGGGTAGCAGAGAGGGAGGGTGGAACCTGTGCCCCAGCCACTTTGGTGTGCAGATGAGAGGACGGGCTTGGGCTGCTCCACTCGCCCTGTTTGCCTTGGCTTCATTATATTTTTGGGGCAATGCAGGCAGGGAGGATAAGGGCACGTTTTTCCCCAGCATGGAGTGGGTTTTTCCTTTGCATGTCATGGGTGGGCCTATCCAGGGCTGCCCTCTTCCAACACCAGAGGCTTCTTTTCCAACCCTAACTTTGTGCACAAGTCCCAGGTGCTGGCGAGAGGGCAGTGGTCACCCTGTGTGCCCCTGATGCAGCCCCCGCAGGCGCAGGGATGCTGGGGCCAGGCTCTGGGAGCAGCAGCATCCCCCTGATGAACTCCATCTGTATTCCATAGGAACACTGTCCTACAGCCCCCCAGAATGGAACGACTTTGGCTGGTACCATGGCGAGGCAGCAACGGTCTGGTCCCTGGGCATCCTGCTGCACCAGATGGTCTGCGGGGAGCACCCTTTCAGGAGGGGCCAGAACCTCAGCTGGGGCCAGCTCCCGCTGCCACAACGGCTCTCTCAAGGTGGATCCTCTTCTCTGGGCACGGGGGGAATGCCAGTGCTGGGAGACAGCAGCGGGGTCGTGGGCATCCCACTCTGGCAGCTGCTGAGGAGGTGGCACATGTGCTGCTCTCCTCCAAAACAGGGAATTGATGGGAAAGTTTAGGCCCAGCTCTGAGCACATCCAGCATGGCCTGGGCACGGGAATAGTGAGGTAAAGCAGACAGGAGTGTGGAGAGCATTATTAATAATTGGTTAGCTGAGAAAGGCCACACTGATATAATGCCACTGGTTAAACTGAAGGAGAAAAGTCAGCAGTCAGCAAGCTGAAAGGAAGAGTCAGCAGTGACCTTGCTGCAACATGAGGATAGGGAGTTGAGATTAGTCCTGAATACATCCTAAGAATATGTAGAATGTATCAAAAGTAGAACCATAGGAATGTAGAAGTAGGCGTAGGTGCTGATATGTAACTGACCAATCCTGAGCTCAACTTTTGCAATATGTATGAAGCTCATTATTAACTGTATTTAACCCGCCGTACTGATCAATAAAATCGAGCCTGTGATGATCAAACTGATGTCCTGGTTCCCTTCCGTCGACAAATGGTGGAGAATGCGGGCATAACCGAATCTCTGCCCTTTTTCTCGGATTAAAAGAAAAAGGGATTACGCCACGTTCGAGGAAGTTGGGTTTGGGTCCCAGCAGCCGGGACGGTGCCGGAATTTGAAGCACCCTTAAGGTTCACAACTGTGACTTAAGCCAATACGTGTCCGCCGGAGCCTGGAGAGCTGCAACAGCGCGCGCTGATTAATAGGTATGGATAGGCAAGCGGCATATGATTTATTTACCGCCTATTTAGAGCGGCGTGGGATAAAAGGGATAGATTTAAAAAAGGAGTTACCAGGGTTATTAGCTTATGGCCATGCTAAGGGTATCTTTTCTAATCCTCATACAGTTCATGAGTTATCAGAGTGGAGAAAGTTTGGGGAAATATTGTGGGATACAGTACTAGATGATGATAAGTCAGCAAAGAAATTCGGGAAGTTATGGCAGGTGGTGTATAACACGTTACTTCAGCAGGTCTCTGAGAGAAAGGCAGCAGAAAGGGCAACAGAAGCTCATAAGAGGAATATAGGGTATGGTCGTGAAGATGATCCCCTGGCACCTTCTGTAACTAAGGTACTTATGCCTAAGAGTCCCCAGCAAAGTGGTGTGCAGGATTTCTCTATAGGCACAGTGGAACCGTCTGCACCTTTCCTGTCAGAGGGGGAGGGCGAGTCGGATGGTGGGGGTAGGAGCAAGCCAGCTTTGCCTCCGCCACCAGCTTCAGGCGGGTCGGATGGTGGGGGTAGGGGCAAGCCAGCTTCGCCTCCGCCGCCAGCCTTGCCTCCGCCACTTCCCCTCAATGAGCCGGCTCAGGTTACAGCTTCGGTGGGGGGGTCACCTCCCCCACCCGAGCCGGCTACAGCGGGGGGGCGGATTGCCCCCCGCAGGCTGGCTCCGTGTGAGCCGGCTCCGGTTTCACTGTCAGCTCCAGCGGGGGAGGGGGGGCTCCCGCTTGCCCCGCACGAGCCAGCCTCTGCTTCACTGCCCCCCCCGCGCGAAAGCTCGGTGTCTGCACCGAAGCGCCAGCAGCATAGCACCCTTAAAGGGCCAGATCCCATCCCAGGGGCACACCGTGATCCATGGGGGGAGATGGCTAAACAGAGGAGGGAAGCTTGGGCTGCTTTGGCGAAGGAAGTAATGCAAATGGGGGATGGTGAGGCGGTGGAAATAGCTTCTAGTCTTGCATGTCCAGTCACATACACACCACAGTATGATGCACAGGGGAACCTTACGCATAATATAGCAGAATATACTCCCTTAGATTGGAAGTTGTTAACTCAGCTACGTTCTACGGTTAGTCAGTTTGGAGTAAAAAGTGAACCTGTTAAGCAAATGTTAGATTATCTTTTTAATACTCAGGTTTTATGTCCTAATGATTTAAGAGGAATAGTTCGGTTGATATTCACTCAGCATCAGCAGTTATTATTTAATGCCCATTGGCACGTGTTGGTAAATGAATCGGTTGCTGTACAACGAGCCCAGGGAGACCCATTACATGGGGTGACAGTAGAGGAGCTGATGGGCTTAGGGGCATATTTGCGTACAGAGGCACAGATGATATCGGGAGCTGATAAACTTAGAGAGTCTATGAGGTTGGTGCGTGCTGCAATAGATATGGTTAAAGAGCCAGGAGGGTTACCGGCTTATATGGGTATTAAGCAAGGAAGGGAAGAATCATTTGGAAATTTTATTGATAGAGCAGCTACTGCTATAGATCGTGCAGGTGTGGCAGATTACATGAAGAGGGCGCTATTGAAGCAGTGTGCTTTGCAAAAAAGCAATCCAGCAACCCAGAGAGTGTTGGCTACTTTAGGGGCAAATTGGACTATTGAGGAAGCATTAGAGCGAATGGCATTAATGCCAACAGCTTCACAGGCATTTATAGCAGAAGCCTTAAAGGAATTAGGATTGGGGTTGCAAAAGCAAGCAGAGTCCACTCAAAATCAGGTGCTAGCTGCTCTTGCTCCTCTCCGAAATGGCTCTCTGGCATTCACTCAAGGAGGTTCGAAGCCATTCCTCAAGTGTTACCGATGCGGCAACGAAGGACATACACGCCGAACGTGCCGAGCAACTAGCGTATGGTGTCAACACTGCCGATCCAGCTCCCACAACACTACGGCTTGTAGGCGCCGGTCGGGAAACCATTTGCAGAGCGCGCATCTCGGGGGCCGCGCCCAGACACAAGTTGCCGCCGTGACATCGGAGACACCAGCAGCTGCCGTGACATCGCTGCCACCTCCTGTCTGCAACCCGCAACAACCGGGAGCCTCGGCTTGGACTTATCAGCAGCAGTAGACGTCACACTAATGACAAACCAGCCTGAGAGGATACTCACTGGAATAAAGGGTCCTCTTATATTAAATGGACAAACATGTGGAGCATTATTGCTGGGACGTTCCTCTATAACTATGTTGGGATTATTTGTTTTGCCTGGTGTTATCGATGCGGACTTTACAGGGGAAATACAAATTATGGCTTACACCCTTTATCCTCCGATTAAAATTACAAAGGGACAACGCATTGCACAATTGGTACCACTGTCACAAATGACATCAGGAATACAATCATTTACTGGACAAGCACGGGATGAAAAAGGTTTTGGCTCTACTGGTGTTACACTTTTAACTGTGGATTTACAAAATAGACCAAAACAAAAGGTTGAAATTACCTATGGGCATCAAAGCATAACCCTTTATGGATTATTGGATACAGGAGCAGATACTAGCATCATTTCTCCAGAAGCATGGCCACAACATTGGCCTCTATTTCCCTCATCAAACATGCTCACAGGAGTAGGAGGATTTACATTGGCAAGCAGGTCGCCGTCTTTGTCTGTGTGCATTGAGAATCAACAAATATCTGCTGTGTTTTCAATTGTTCAACTGCCTCCTACAGTTTCCTGTTTAATTGGAAGGGACATTTTAACACAATTGGGAGTGGTGTTAACTAATCAGCACCCTTTGGGGTAATTGCCATTGCTTGGACTTTCCCCATTCCACTCACCTGGAAAACGGATACACCGGTGATGGTTAAGCAATGGCCATTAAAAGGGGAGAGTCTTATGCATGCCCATGAATTGGTACAGGAACAATATACAAAAGGGCACCTACGACTGTCCACAAGCCCTTGGAATACACCTATTTTTGTAATCAAAAAGAAATCAGGGAAATATCGTTTGATACATGATTTGAGGGCTGTAAATGACCAAATGGAACCAATGGGGGCCTTACAGCCTGGTCTTCCAAATCCAGCTATGATTCCAGAACACTGGCCACTTTTAATTATTGACCTAAAGGATTGTTTTTTCACTATTGGCCTGCATCCTGATGACATGAAGAGATTTGCTTTTACTTTACGAGCAATAAATCGTGGGGAACCAGATAAAAGATTTGAATGGACATCTCTTCCGCAGGGCATGCGCAACTCCCCCACTTTATGTCAGCTTTATGTTGATGCAGCATTACAGCCACTACGTCATAAATGGCCAGCAACTATAATATATCATTACATGGACGATATTTTGTTTGCACAGCAACAGTCATTCTCCTCTTTACAGATTAACACCATTATAAATACTCTTGCTGCATATTCACTTGCTATTGCTGCAGAGAAAATTCAGACTACAAAGCCCTGGAAATATTTGGGATGGACTTTGACGGATCAAATAGTGATACCACAAAAATTGGAATTACAATTGGACATTAAAACTCTACATGATGCACAGAAGTTGCTGGGAGACTTACAGTGGCTGAAGCCTATTGTGGGAATACCAAATAATTTATTAGAAGCCCTACGGCCTTTGTTAAAAGGTGTGGACCCTACTACTCCTGTACACCTGACAAAGGAGCATCATCTTGCCTTGCAGCAAATTAGTAACTGTGTACAGCAAGGGTATGTGTCTCGTCGACAACTCGACCACCCCATTGACCTTACTATCTGGAATAGCCCTTGCCACTTGCTTGGTGCTCTCTCTAAGTTGCAAAAGAAAACGGGGGAGATACAGGTGTTGGAATGGTTATCACCACCACTACAGCATAAGAAAACAATATCTTCAAAAATTGAACAATTGGCTGCATTAATCAAAAAGGGGCGTCTCAGAATTCTTGAAGTGGATGGTAGAGAACCTGCTACTATTAGATTGCCTATGGAAAAAGAAACCTTGGACTGGTACTTGATAAATTCAAAGAATTTACAAGAAGCATTATTGATGTCACCTGCTAAAGTAGAGACTAGTAAATTAGTGCCTAGAGTTTTGCAATGGATGACAGAATGGAACTGGATTACTCGACCTTTAAGAGAAGAAAACCCCATAGAAGGAGCTATTACAGTTTTTACAGATGCAGGAAAGAAATCAAGGCGTGCTGCTGTTACCTGGCAAGAAAAAGGACAATGGAAGCATCAACTCCTCACAGCAGACCCTGCAGATAGCTTACAAACTTTGGAATTGTTAGCAGTAGTATGGGCGGTGTCCAACTTACAGGAGCCTTTAAATGTGGTCACAGACTCTATGTATGTTGCAGGAGTAGTCAAACGAATAGAGGAAGCAGCAATTAAGGAAGTGAATAATAAACGATTGTATGAGTTACTGATACAGTTAAGGAAGGCTTTACGAGAAAGAAAGGCAGCATATTCTGTGATTCATATTAGGAGCCATAAGTGGTCTGAAGGTTTAGGAGAAGGGAATGAACATGCAGATAAATTGGTTACCCTACCCATTGATAATTCTTGTCCTATTGACAAGCACACATTGGCCAGAGAAGCACATAGTAGATATCATCAAAATGCAAGAGGTTTAGCAAAACACTTTGAGCTGAGTTTGTCAGAAGCCAAGGCCATTGTCAGAGCATGTCCAACATGTAGTTATCATAATGGTGGGATAGGTCTAGGCATTGGAGTTAATCCTCGAGGTTTAAAAATAAATGAGATATGGCAAATGGATGTTACACACATAGCTAGATTCGGTAAAGTCAAGCATGTGCACGTCACCATAGATACATACAGTCATTACATATGGGCTACGGCTCAGGCAGGACCGAAAGCTATACAGGTTATCAGACATCTGTTAAGTTGTTTCGCTGTTATGGGAGTTCCAAAGAGTATCAAAACAGATAATGGTCGAGGTTATGTAAGTGCTAGGGTCCGGAAATTTTTGAATCAGTGGTCTGTTAAGCACGTGACAGGTATTCCACACTCTTCTACTGGACAGGCAATAGTGGAAAGAGCAAACGGTACCCTTAAGCAGTATATTGAAAAACATCAAGATTTGACAGATCCACAAGCATGTTTGGCTAAGGTTTTATATGTGATTAATCATTTATGCATTTTTGGGGAAGATGATACCCCCCCTGCAATGAAACATCATCCAAGGTCAGGTCAGGAAAATACTAAGGAAACAGAGGTCTGGGTTAAGTATAAGAACCCAAGTACAGGATTATGGGAAAAACCTGCAAAGGTATTATATTGGGGTCGGGGGTATCTTTGTGTTTCCTCATTTACAGGGCCTTTGTGGGTGCCTGCTAAGTGGACTAAACCTGTTTTTCATGCAGCCTCTGGTGGATCGCCTTACGGAGGAGGACAAGGAGTGGCTGGGGAAGAAACTGCTTCTAGTCCTACAACCACTACTGTTTCAATTGAAGGGGTACTCGGAAGCGGTGGACAGAGCACTGACACGTCACTACCGGACGGCCCAGGAGTTGATTGGTTTCATTGACTCATTATCAACTTTTCATTTAACAGATCCAGCGAAACTACATTGCCTTGACTGTCACAATCAAAATTGTGCTGCCTGGATAGCTCTACGTTGTGGGGGTTGTAAAAGAACTTTTTGGATAGAACAATCTTTATTACGGGATTTGTGGTGTCATACTTGTGAACACGAGCATACGTGGGGAAAAAGCTGGCAAGATGAATTAAGGAGACAAACGGGGCAAAACGCATATATAGCTTTAAATCTTTATGAGTCTCCTGAACAGAAGGTTCTTGCTTATTATCGATGGGAAATACAATGTATTGTAAATAGAATTAAGGTTCAAAGTAAATCACGTATAGTTTCTATAAGGTGTAGGAAATTAGTGCCTTTAACACAGCATTCAGTTGTAGGACCGTTCCAAGGGGATCCTGATAGAGCATTAGATTGCTGCATTGATAAGTTGCAAAAATTAAGTTTGAAAGTGGCAGGACCAGTGAAATTAGGAGCAGCAAGATTGAAGACAGATAAGAAAAAGAAGGCAAAAAAGGGAACGGTCTCATTTGAATAGGGGTATCAGTGATTGCTAATTAATTTTCTATGATTAGAACAATTTTACTGTTGTGGGACCCTCGGGAGGATATAGTTGTTGAGGAGGATAACGAACAAGAACTACGATTACGAAATAAGATACACCTTGTGTTAAAGAAAGACCTTGAGCTGTTAGCCTCATATAGTAAAAAGGCTGAAGAGGCTTTGCAATCACCACCATTGAATTGGTTGCATTGGGCTGAAGATACACAATTTTATACTGGTCCATACTTACATTCGCTTCCTTGTTATGTTTGCAAAAAGGATAAAGATAAATGCTATGCATGGGTAGCTTTGCATTGTGCAGATTGTAATCAGGTTTATTGGTATTCACAGAAGTCATTGGGATATTTATGGTGTACATCTTGTTTTGGAAAGTGGATTCGAAATCATATCTGGGTTAGAGCTCTTGAACAAAGTACTGGCCTGCCAGGACGGACAGGATTACAGCTCTTTGAGAGTGCAGAACAAGTGGTTATAGCATATCTTAGGTGGAAGTTACAGGAAAACCTTAGAATATTTGAAATTACTAAAGCCTCACGCATCATAGCAGCTCGCTGCAAAGCTGATTTGCCTTCAAACTTACCTCGTGCTATACTTGTGGGCAAGGATGCTGATTTAGAATTAGATCAGTATATTCAAGAATTGACTCAGCCTTACAATAGACAATCTAGCAAACCAGGGAAAAGACAGCGAAGAAAGGAAAAACAACGTAAGCAGAAGGAAGAAAAGGAGAAGCAAAGCAAGCAGAAAGAAAAATGAGGTTTGTTTTTGTTATACTGCTCAATGCTGTAGCAAGTGAAGCAGTAGGAGTAACACACTTTAGTCAACCAAGGGAAAATTTATGGGTAACACTTGCTAATCAAACTAACCAATCATCACTTTGTCTTAGCCTTGGAGGAGTCACTAACCCATTTCGAACATGCCTGGTGGGACTTCCGGTGTGGTCTCCTGGAGAATTTTGCAGTTTGATAAACAATCAAACCTTATGTATGTCTAACATGTCAAACATCACATTGCCGGTGCAACAAGGGTATACTGCAGGTCAGAGTGATGGCTATCGTCAATGCTTACTAATCCAATCACTTAACACCTCTTTGCATTCTCCTCCTGAAGAATTGGATCTTTTTGGAAGTACAAATGCCAGCATATCTAACACTACAGCTGGTGGATGGTTTAGCTTCAAACTTTCGGGTGCTCAGAATTTAAACCAACCTAAAGAAACATGGGCCACCCTAGATTCATCCCTGAATGTGAGTGAATTCTCTCCACAGCATTACAGTCAATGTAACGGCACAAATATCACAGCACCAATGAAATTACCCACAGGAATATTTTTGATTTGTGGAGACAGGGCATGGAATGGTATACCAGCTAAACCACAGGGTGGACCCTGTTTTTTGGGAAAATTGTCACTGTTTCATCCTAATGTGTCCTTGCTAATGCAGCTGAGTCAAAATTCAAACAGGAGAAAACACAGCATACATGACTTAGACTGCAGCAAGATAGGAGATCCACGGTTTTGGGGCACATTCAAACAGGTGGTGGTTTCAACTATCTTGCCAGGAGGATCTGCCAATAAAGCCATGAATTTAGCAAAACAATTAGGATGCTGGGCAAAGGATGAGCTGAACAAGACATCACAAATTCTAGACATGTTAACTGCAGATGT
This sequence comes from Melospiza melodia melodia, assembly GCF_035770615.1. NCBI lineage: Eukaryota > Metazoa > Chordata > Aves > Passeriformes > Passerellidae > Melospiza > Melospiza melodia. The sequence goes on from NW_026948690.1 coordinate 8,191,208, forward strand.
GCAAAGTGTTAACCATGCTGTTTTGCAAAATAGAGCTGCTATAGATTTTTTGCTCTTAGCACAAGGGCATGGATGGGAAGAGTTTGAGGGAATGTGTTGCATTAATCTGTCTGATCATTCAGTGTCCATTCACACTAAGATAAAAGAATTACAACAGGGACTTCACAAACTTAAGGAAGAAGACGGTTTAGGAATTGACGAATGGCTTAAAGGCTTGGGACTCGGACCGTGGCTGAGGAACCTTGTGATCTATGCTATAGGACTGCTGGGTGTAATTTTACTGTTTTTGCTTATTTTGCCTTGTATCTTTAACTGTATTCAAAGCATGGTCAGCCGTACAATAGCAAAAACATGGCAAACTAATCTCCTTGCACAAGAAGAAAACGGGGGAAATGTGGAGAGCATTATTAATAATTGGTTAGCTGAGAAAGGCCACACTGATATAATGCCACTGGTTAAACTGAAGGAGAAAAGTCAGCAGTCAGCAAGCTGAAAGGAAGAGTCAGCAGTGACCTTGCTGCAACATGAGGATAGGGAGTTGAGATTAGTCCTGAATACATCCTAAGAATATGTAGAAAGTATCAAAAGTAGAGCCATAGGAATGTAGAAGTAGGCGTAGGTGCTGATATGTAAGCTGACCAATCCTGAGCTCAGCTTTTGCAATATGTATGAAGCTCATTAATAACTGTATTTAACCCGCCGTACTGATCAATAAAATTGAGCCTGTGATGATCAAACTGATGTCCTGGTTCCCTTCCGTCGACACAGGAGCCTTCTCCGGCTGACCGTCACTTTCTGCTTTCTCTCCCCAGAGTGCAAAGACCTGATCAGGTGGTGTTTATCCGTGAACCCCTTGGACAGACCCGCACTGGAAGACCTGTTTTGTGATCCTTGGATATGGGATATTCCTGTGCCATAGAAGAAAGGAGAGAGCCACAGGCACACTTTGATCCAGAGCCCTGGTAAGTTCCAGCTCCACATGTGCCTTGGCAATGAGAAGCAAAGGAACCCAGAGCTTTTTGTGCTGCCAGTGTCACTGCACCGGGGTCATGGGATGGGAACACACAGCCCTTGTGCTGGAGCTGAGCTGCTCTGCCCAGCACTGGTGGCCGCCATCCCAGCTGGTTTTGCTTGTCCTGGTTCCCTGACAGCTGGGGCCCTGGGCAGAGCCCTGAGAGCCTGGTCTGCACCCAGGGAAGGAGAAGGAGCCCCTGGAGAAGCTGTACCGGGTGGGGATGCTGCTGCTGCTGCTGCTGCTGCTGCTGCTGCTGCTGCTGGAGACAGCGAGGGTGACATCAGTAATGACAAGCTCTTCCTCAGCCTGGCCACAGGAGGCTGAAGGTGATGCACTTTGATTCTGGCACCTTCTTCAAAGCCAAACTCAACAGGGAATTTGCAGATGAGTCCCCATCTGGGGAAATTCTGCCAGATTTGGGCATGACCCAATGTGATGGGGAACCAAAGGCTCCCCCTTGGCTGGGGCAGATGCAGCTCATTCTTCAGTGGCTGCCCAGCTGCTTTTGGCAGGGCTGGGAGGATGGGCTGGTGTGGGTACGAAATGGGAGTGGGCTCCTGGCCCTGCCAACAGCCCCCAGCACCCACCGTGCCCCGGGCTGGGGCTGGGATTGGGGCAGCCAGCCCGACACAAACAAAGCCCCATGGTGGGAGCAGAGGTGGGATTCCAGAACCTGTGCACAGCTGCTTTGCTTTGCAGGCAAGGAAGGGCTTGGGCTGCTCCACTGCCCTTGTTTGCTTTGGGGTCACCGTGATTTTGGGGGACAGTGCAGGGGGGAAGAGAGAAAAGTGTGGGCTTCCCTCACCCAAGAGGGAGCCTTCCTCAAGGCTCTGACAGAGATAAGACTTATTACCATTTTTCTTGTTTTCCCTTTTTGTCTCTAATCTCTTTTCAAGAATGTGTTGTTTATTTTTCCAGAGGAAATGTTCCAGGTGGTCCAGTGTGGATGGGGAAGTGCTGGGGAACAGCTGTGGCGTGGATGGGCCGTGCCCTTGGAGAAGGCTGAGGCCGTGGTTTGGGAGCAGCTTTTCTTGCAGCCGTGGCTGGCGTGAGGTGGGTCCCTGTGTGCTTGGCAGGGTGGGATCAGAGCTTTTGGGAGCTGGCAGCGAGCACAGGAGCATCCTGCTCTGGGCAGCTGCTGAGGGCTGAATGTGCCGTGGCTGGCTGCAGGCTGGGCACATGTCCTGCCCTCCTGCTCTGCTGCCAAAGGCAGCAGGGATGGACAGCTCTGGGCACAGCTCTGGGCACAGCCAGCATGGCCTGGGCACCGCAGGCCTTGGCACAAGGGCACAGGAGCCCTCAGCTGACGGGCACTTTCTGCTTTCTCTCCTTGCAGCCGGGCTCTGCGGGTGCTGAGGCTGCTCTGGGCTCTGCCAGGGCTCTGCTGGGCTCAGCCCTGGGCCCAGCTGGGCTGGCTCTGCCCTCACATTGCTCTGACAGCTCTGCATCAGACGAGCCCCTTGCGAGCACAGCGCCTGAGCTTTCTGCTTTGGCAGGTGAGTGAGACTCTGCTGCAGGCCCAGAGATTGCAGCTGGGGACACACATCCAATTGGCAAGGACCCAAACTCTCCACAGTCCCAGCTGAATTCCTCGATCTGTACAGGGTGTTTTGTGTGTCCCATTCTTCCTTCTTGATTGTCTGGAATTGTGCAATTGCACTTTCTTCCTCCTCTAGAAGTGCCACGAGTGGGCCAAAGCTGGCAAGCTGGCCGTGCTCCTGAGGCAGTGCAGTCTGGAGCTGGTGGATGGAGAATTGCCCATCTGCACTGCCAAACCAGAGCAAAAAGCTGTCAGTGGGACTTTGTGTCTCTAAGAAATCCCTGACAGTTTCAAAAGGAATGTGTAGCTTATTCAAAGGCTGAGAAGGAAGATCATCTTGGAAAGGATTTGGGCTTTGACAGAGTTTCGATTCCCAGTCCTGCTTGGAGCTGGAATGGCACAAAGCAATTGCCTCTTTCTTCGACCACAATTTAAAATAACAATATTGGAAACAATCCCCAAAAACTTTTTATAAAGATTGCTGAGGTAAGTAAGATGGATCCATGCCATCAGCACATTTACAAAATAAATGAGTACTGTTTCAAAAGATCAGTTACCTCTTAAATCAAAGTTTGAGAAGATTTTCCACTGCAGACTTGGGTTTTGTTTTATCTTTCACATTTTATAAAGTTTTTTATTGCCTTTTTTTTTTTTTTCCCTCTAAATAGAAAACATGTCCTACAAAAGGAATGTTCTTTGCTCCTGGTTCCCGTGTGGAGCAGCTCCCTTCCTGCTGGCTGAGCTGCTCAGGCAGAGCCCGGCAGCTCCTGGCCCTGCAGGGCTGAGGTGTCGGGAGTTTAGTTCAAGCATGGCTTAAAGAAAAAGGCCATGAAGGCATACAATTGAGAGAAAAGTAACAGGTAGCTGTGAAGCAGTTCCCAGCCTGACTTCTATAAACAATTAGACTCTTTCGGGCATCAATGTAAAAACAATAAAGTTCTCAGGCAGTCTTCTCATAACAAGTGTAACACTCTCTCTGGGAAAAGATGGCACCCTGAGAACAGATGTGGAAGTTTTGGGAACCGTTCATATCACAGTGAGAACACTGGTTTTGTTTTGTGTAAACAATCAATGGTGTAGTAAAACAAAAGGTGTGGTTAGAGTTTTCTCTGTTAGCCTATCATAAACCTGTATTTCAGAATATGCATGAAGTTCGTTAACACTATTATTTAAGCTGACTGATCGATCAATAAATGGAGTTCGATGCATCACAGGATGGTCGTTCTCCCCTCACTTCAACAAATGGTGACCACCCGGACGTGATAGCGGACACGACGATCGCGACCACCACGGGGATTGCGAACACCACGAGAAGTGAGGACTGGTTCAGGCTCCGAAGCAGCGGGAGCGGCAAATAAGCGCGAAACCAAAGCGGAGGAAAAAAAAACCGCCGATACGCGCCGTGCCCTGGCGACCATATAGATGGGACCAGCTGATACGTGTGGCCGACGCCTTGGAAAACGCTGCTAGGTAAAAGTGCGCACTTAAAAGAGGTATGGAAAGGCAAGCCACATATGAACTTTTTATTACGTTTTTGCAAAAAAGGCAAATTAAGGGAATAGACTTACGGAAGGAATTGCAAGTTCTTTTGGCTTATGGTCTGGAATGGGGAGTCTTCGTGAATCCCCACAGAGTTTACGAGTTAACGGAATTGCGTGAATTCGGTGATTTATTGTCAGAGGCTGCTTTAGAGAGTGGTAAACCTGCCAAGAAGCTAGGCAAGCCATGGCGAGTGATATATGGTGCACTGTTTTACTATCTCTCTGAGTGCAAGACAGCGGCCGCAGCTCGTGGAGCTTGCGGGGCTGTGCTACTCCGAACTCGGCACGGGCGCTCCGCCATGGCGAGCAGCCGCGGCGAGCGACGCGGGAGCGGAGGCAGCGGCGGGGAGAGCGGAGCCGCAGCCGCGGGAGCCGAGGCGCGCCGCCCCGGGAGAGAGCGAAGCCGCCGCGGGGGGAGCCGCCACGGGTGCAGCGGTGCCTGCAGCGGAGTCAGCCTGCCGGCGAGTAAACAGAGAGCCGAGCGCAGCGGGGGGGTTTTCGCCCGCTCCGACACACGCGCCGCGGGACTGGAGCGCTTTTTGCAGCGGGAGCGTTTCTCCCTCCCCCCACAGCCGGCAAAAGCTTCAGTTTAAGACCTAACAGCCTAATGGATGCCTCGGTCTAGGACATAACAGCCTAATGGATGTAACTTTTGTCAGCAAAAGGAAAAGATCCCTGTTGAAATTAAAAAACAAGTGATGGTAAACAAGGAAAGTTAAAGGCACTTTTGTTCTTCCTGGCAGAGACTATGAAACTGGAATCAGCGTACTGTATGCATGGGTCAAATTTCGGCCGATTTGGCTCGGCATTGGTTATGCTGTTTTGAAATCACCTGCATTAACGTAGATTTTAACATCAGAAGCCCGGATGGTTCAGTCAGTGGAACATCAGACTCTAAAATTATATTTTGAAAAGTTTAAAAATGTTAAGATGTGTTGGATTGATTGTATGAGTGAGATGTTGTGAGTGTGCTTTTTGGTATAGAAATGCTATAGCAAACACATGAAGAAAGTTATTTTAGCTTAATATTTTAGAATCAGGCCTGTAAGTAAGTTATAGTAAATGCTATATTTTATTTCTATAGTAAGTTTTATCCGTTGCTAAGTAGTTTAAGTTGAATTATCTATTAAGTGCCGTTAAATGTTAAATACTGTTAAGGTTTAGTTTTGTTAAGTTGATCTCCTGTTAAGTTTAAGTGTTATTAAGTTTAAATAAAGCTAGATTCTGTTTAAATTATATTAGGTTTAGGTTAAGTTAGATTCTGTTAAGTTTGATCTTACATTATTTACAAATAAGTCTGTTATTTAAAGTCAGTTAAGTTTTGTTATAGTTAAGTTTTATTAGAATTAAGAGATTTTACATGTAAATTCTGTTGATTTAAAAATCTATTAAGTTTAAGTAATGATAAGTTTAAGTAATGTTAAGATCTATTAAGTTTAAATATTTTAAGTTTAAGTATTTTAAGTATAAGTGCTATTAAGTTTAAGTGATGTTAGATAGATTTATGCTTTTACGATAGGCATTTATTTTATGGCTTGTGTGCAAAGTGTTGTTGTGAACTTCAGAGAAACCTTGCTAGCTGAAAATACTATTTAATTATTAGAATTGCCTATTCTTATGTTGCAAAGAGTGTAACACAGCTAGCCCATAGAATTTTGAAGCCAGTTAAGTTCTGTTAATTTACAAATAAGTCTGCTAAGTTAAATATTTTAAGTGCTTTAAGTGTATACTATTTTCTCACCACTCCAAATCAACAAAGGACTGAGGTTCGCCCAGCTGATGCCATTTCAGCCAAATGACTAAAGGATTACAGACTGTAAAACTGATTTTGAACTTTTCTGAGAGGCCTGGGGAAGGGGTGGATGTGAAAATCTCAAGGACAAAAAGGATTGTTTTCAGAATTGCCGTTCACCTCCTCTCCAGGTTTGCATGAATGAAAACAGCTAACAGCTGTCTTTTCTTAGTCCAATTACCACCTATCTTGCAATGCCTGATAAGGCCGGACATTGTGGCTCAGCTGGGGGTGCGTTTAACCCTTTGGGATAAAACGCCGTTGCCGGACGACCAGAGAACTGATTGACATTATTGAATCATTATCATCTTTCCATATAAAAGGACCGGCAAAAGAGAACTGTCTTGAATGTCACAGCCCACATTGTGCTGCTTGGGTTGCACTGTGTTGTGGGGGTTGTGACAG